>NC_086006.1:11595000-11766764 GCF_030014385.1 Trichomycterus rosablanca | reverse complement strand
ACCATGTGCATGCATTTACGATGGAACTTTACCATCTTACTGACGAAACGTTACTTCCTCCATGTTCATGAATTATGACAGAGCACAAGTCATATCAAACTGCTTTCATAAACACAATAATTAATTCAGCGTGCTTTACTATAGCAGAGTGGGTTATGCCAAGTCACTGTGGCAGCAGATGTAGGCTTGTGCCAGCGAGAACAAGGAGGGTGAACCCAATATGCAGAATGCTTAACCAAGGCACAATATTGAGGCTAAGAAGTCACAAACGAAAATGTAACTACAAAATAAAGGGTGGTCTTGTTTGGAAAGACGATAGAACAGATAGACTAGCACTTTTGTGGATTCACACTCCACATGCTTACCCAAGAAAAGTGCATATGCAAGTCTGTGCTGTCTCTAGGATATGTCAAAAAACTAAAGTGGCCACATGTTTGCTCCCCAGTGACACACCCCTAGAAGAAAACTGGTCAAAGAGTTATCACAACACTAGCTAGTCAGTCCATGTACGATAACTCATGCTTTTGGTTAAGAAAGATAAAAGAGAAAGGAGCTCAGTGTACACCGGGTGACATCTAAAAAGGAGCATAGCGGCCACTTTTCCAAGCTCAGCTCAAAAGTGTGCCATCAAGCCACCTCTGGAGGCAGCTTTCCCACCTAGGGTGGTCACTTGTAATGGCCAAAGGGGTCATAACACCGGCTGAATTTTGTGGAAAAAGTGTTCCTACATCTGAGTATGTGGAAACAAAAGATACCCTCACAGAGTGTGCAATTGCCACTAAGGCACAGACACCATTCCAGAGATGTTCACAAGTCACAAAATACGAGTCTGAGACAAGTCACGAGTCTTTAGGCTAGAGTCCGAGTCAAGACACGAGTCTTTAGACTAGAGTCCGATTCAAGTCACGAGTCAATATAATATACACAAAACACATATTGGAAATGTAGCGTAGAAATAAACAAATAATATGTAAGTTCAGAAATAAAACAACAACAGATAAGCAACTCTATTTTGCCATTTTACTTAGTGCCTTTACTTTCCTAGTCATTGTGCAAATGAATGTAATTTCCGTAACAAGGAGGTACCAGTTAAAAGCTTAAACTGATACGTTTTGTTTTCATGCAAAACAAAAGCGCGATAAATCACGGCACAGCGGCCAAAATCCAAAACACAGCAAAAGAAATCATGACCACTGCTTACCTTAGCTTATGTTCTTCCAGATGCTTTTAAATTTATTTAGCTTTATTAGAGAGCAGAATATTATATATAAAATTAGCATGTGTTAACATTAGTTACATGTGACAATTGTTTTTATATATATATATAATTGTCATATGTAACTAATGTTAACACATGCTAATTAACTAATGTTAACACATTAACTTTTGTTCTAACTAATGTTAACACATGCTGACGCTAGGGACTTGTTGTTTGCGAGTCATGAGTTGATACCATACAATGAGCACCATACAATGCAAAATCAATTAGCCAGCAAGTAAAAGCTTAACAAGCACAGCTTTTCAAAGGATCTCCAAGGTGCAGTGAATTACTCAGGCCGTCTGATTAAAGAGCACACCACAGACAGTCACCTGTGCCTCCATGCCCAGGGCAGATGGACATGATCCTGTAATCTGAGCCAACTGCAGATATCCGCGGTAGGTGGGCTTGCTGAATGTGCAGCTGACAAATGTATGTAATTATGTGATGCAATCCTGCCAACATGGCCCAAAGTAATGTTTGCAAGAATGCAAAGAACATCCCTACCCAGTATTAACGTGGTACTCATTATAAACTGAATGATGTTATTTTGTCTGTTTTCCATGTTTTGCTAACTAGATCTAATTGTGGGAGCATTTGGAGTCGACAAGGCCGTTCTTTATAGGTAAGTAAGTTGTTTCTTGTGGAATTAAACTCAATTTAAAATTATATATTCAGTAAATGCATAATGCTAAGGTGCTCTCTTACAGATCTCGTCCCATTGTCAACGCCAGCGCCACCCTAAATGTGTACCCAACCATGATCAATCCAGAGGAGAAGACCTGCGCTCTCAGCAGTGGAAATCAAACAATACATGTTTCTTGGTGTGTTTTTTTTTTTTCTTTCTTTTTTTTATACATCTTTATAACATTTAATACTATTTATAACTAAAATATTAAGAACCTGTAGTGAAAATAGTCCAGTAGAAGTTAAAACAGCTTTTAAAGGAGCCGTTTAGAGGAACAATTCACCTTTGTAAGCATAGGTAAACAGATGTTGTTGTTATAATGGGGGTGTAGTTAGGCCATTAGCATTGCCTTTCAGTGTGAGTTTAACTGCCCTAATGGCCAGGTCTCAAGCAGGAAGGTGAAGAAAAGCATAAAATGCCATTTTCTTCCTCCAGTGTGACTGTTTAGACATGTGCATCCTGCATTTTTTTTCATCTGTTAAGGGAAAGGAAACTGCTCTGGCTCTTTTTTGTCCTGATTTTCCCCTTTTCTGGTCTGATTCATACGGGAGGGGCGGTGTATACACACATCTTGATTACAGCTTGTTGCCTGGAGATGGTGGGGCTGTGGGTGGGGGTGGAGAATGGTGAAGGATAGAGGGAAAGAGTGAGTAGGGCTGACGGTGGCTTTGAATGAGAGATTGTTTGGTAGTGGAGCACAGCTGGAAAGCATCAGAGCTGCACATGCGTCTTAGGGAGGGAGCGAGTACACATGCATACATGTGACACAAAGTACATGCAGGCTAAAGGGTGCACATGGGAATGCACTCCTATTTATTGCAACTTGGGTCAAAAGCTGTCTGGACTCTTGTGAGCTGTTGTTTTCTTTTCCTTTACTCTTTGCTCTCATCTGTGTTTTATTTATTTAAACATTTTTCCTAGTTTTCTTTTGCTGTTATTTTTGGCCATATTTTCACATATATATATATACAGGTCCTTCTCAAAAAATTAGCATATTGTGATAAAGTTCATTATTTTCCATAATGTAATGATAAAAATTAAACTTTCATATATTTTAGATTCATTGCACACCAACTGAAATATTTCAGGTCTTTTATTGTTTTAATACTGATGATTTTGGCATACAGCTCATGAAAACCCAAAATTCCTATCTCAAAAAATTAGCATATCATGAAAAGGTTCTCTAAACGAGCTATTAACCTAATCATCTGAATCAACGAATTAACTCTAAACACCTGCAAAAGATTCCTGAGGCTTTTAAAAACTCCCAGCCTGGTTCATTACTCAAAACTGCAATCATGGGTAAGACTGCCGACCTGACTGCTGTCCAGAAGGCCATCATTGACACCCTCAAGCAAGAGGGTAAGACACAGAAAGAAATTTCTGAACGAATAGGCTGTTCCCAGAGTGCTGTATCAAGGCACCTCAGTGGGAAGTCTGTGGGAAGGAAAAAGTGTGGCAGAAAACGCTGCACAACGAGAAGAGGTGACCGGACCCTGAGGAAGATTGTGGAGAAGGGCCGATTCCAGACCTTGGGGGACCTGCGGAAGCAGTGGACTGAGTCTGGAGTAGAAACATCCAGAGCCACCGTGCACAGGCGTGTGCAGGAAATGGGCTACAGGTGCCGCATTCCCCAGGTCAAGCCACTTTTGAACCAGAAACAGCGGCAGAAGCGCCTGACCTGGGCTACAGAGAAGCAGCACTGGACTGTTGCTCAGTGGTCCAAAGTACTGTTTTCGGATGAAAGCAAATTTTGCATGTCATTCGGAAATCAAGGTGCCAGAGTCTGGAGGAAGACTGGGGAGAAGGAAATGCCAAAATGCCTGAAGTCCAGTGTCAAGTACCCACAGTCAGTGATGGTCTGGGGTGCCATGTCAGCTGCTGGTGTTGGTCCACTGTGTTTTATCAAGGGCAGGGTCAATGCAGATAGCTATCAGGAGATTTTGGAGCACTTCATGCTTCCATCTGCTGAAAAGCTTTATGGAGATGAAGATTTAATTTTTCAGCACGACCTGGCACCTGCTCACAGTGAATGGTTTACTGACCATGGTATTACTGTGCTCAATTGGCCTGCCAACTCTTCTGACCTGAACCCCATAGAGAATCTGTGGGATATTGTGAAGAGAAAGTTGAGAGACACAAGACCCAACACTCTGGATGAGCTTAAGGCCGCTATCGAAGCATCCTGGGCCTCCATAACACCTCAGCAGTGCCACAGGCTGATTGCCTCCATGCCACGCCGCATTGAAGCAGTCATTTCTGCTAAAGGATTCCCGACCAAGTATTGAGTGCATAACTGAACATAATTATTTGAAGGTTGACTTTTTTTGTATTAAAAACACTTTTCTTTTATTGGTCGGATGAAATATGCTAATTGTTTGAGATAGGAATTTTGGGTTTTCATGAGCTGTATGCCAAAAGCATCAGTATTAAAACAATAAAAGACCTGAAATATTTCAGTTGGTGTGCAATGAATCTAAAATATATGAAAGTTTAATTTTTATCATTACATTATGGAAAATAATGAACTTTATCACAATATGCTAATTTTTTTAGAAGGACCTGTATATACCAATCAGCCATAACATTAAAACCACCTCCTTGTTTCTACACTCACTGTTCATTTTATCAGCTCCATTTACCATATAGAAGCACTTTGTAGTTCTACAATTACTGACTGCAGTCCATCTGTTTCTCTACATACTTTTTTAGCCTGCTTTCACCCTGTCAGGACCCCCACAGGACCACTACAAAGTAGGTATTATTTAGGTGGTGGATTATTCTCAGCACTGCAGTGACACTGACATGGTGGTGTGTTAGAGTGTGTTGTACTGGTATGAGTGGATCAGACACAGCAGTGCTGCTGAAGTTTTTAAATACCGTTAGAGTTTTTAAATACTCTATTAGACACTCCTACCTAGTTGGTTCACCTTGTAGATGTAAAGTCAGAGATGATCGCTCATCTATTGTTGCTGTTTGAGTTGCTCATCTTCTAGACCTTCATCAGTGGTCACAGGATGCTGCCCACGGGGTGCTGTTGGCTGGATATATTTTTGGTTGGTGGACTATTCTTAGTCCAGCAGTGAAAGTGAGGTGTTTAAAAACTCCATCAGCATTGCTGTGTCTTATCCACTCATACCAGCACAACACACACTAACACACCACCACCATGTCAGTGTCACTGCAGTGCTGAGAATGATCCACCACCCAAATAATACCTACTCTGTATTGGTCCTGTGGGGGTCCTGACAGGGTGAAAGCAGGCTAAAAAAGTATGTAGAGAAACAGATGGACTGCAGTCAGTAATTGTAGAACTACAAAGTGCTTCTATATGGTAAATGGAGTTGATAAAATGGACAGCGAGTGTAAAAACAGGGAGGTGGTCGCAATTTAACTATCTTTTATTTTTTTTATTTTATTTAGTTGTTTCATCCACTTATGCTATTTTAAATGTTTTGAATTTTTTAAGTCTTTATGTCAGAAAAGCAAAAAAATCCATTGTTTGTGTGTGTCCAAAAGTTTTTTTCACATTATGTCTCTGTTTTACTTTCTGCAGTGTCAACTTGAGCTTCTGCCTTTCAGCCAGTGGGAAGCACCTTCCAGAAAATCTAGGTGAGCCAGCAGCTTATACCTGTCTCCTATTATGCACAGTTAGTAATGCTTGGCAAAAATGTTTCTTTATGAAGTTCTCACCAGTAAGCACTTTTCAGAGGAACCCTTTATATTCTCCTATATAGCTCCTATTTTATATACGGAATGCACACTGGATAAGTCTAAAAAAAAAAAAAAAAGAACTTCGACACGCATCAGAAAATTAAACACTTGTTGTATCATTCCCTCGAGCATTCAGAGCAGAGGTAAGCTAAAGCAGGTTTTTTTTTTTAACTTTTCTCAAGCGACTCTCGTTTTGTCCGTAATTTTTACCACGACTCAGACAACACAAACAATGCATCAAAACGAAACACGAAACAAAATATACTTAATTGATAAAATAGTGGCAATCTGGCCTTACTGTAAGATGTAACGTAAAGCCTCCACAAGGGGTGTTTGTGTACAAGTTCACTTTTTGTTTATATGCCTGTTAAAATTTGTTTATTTGGCCACTCTGTGTCGCAGCGGTAAAATACGCTAGCACACCAGAGCTGGGATTTCGAATACATCGTATCGAATCTCGGCTCCGCCATCCGACTGGGCTGGGTGGCTACATGAACAATGATTGACTGTTATTTACAGGGTGGGATGAGCTGGACCAGAGTTTCTCATAACTGGTGCAATTACGTCCTCTGCTGGCTGATTGATGGTGCCTGCGCAGAGTTAAGGAATAATGCTGATCAAGGTTTGGCTCTCCGTGCACAAAACCGATCCGCATATGAACATGCCTCGTTCAGGTGAAAAGATTTAGTCGGTACTGCACACATGTCGGAGGGGGCGTGTGTCAGTTGCGAAGCTCCTCAGTCAGTGGAGGGTTGTATCGGTAGAGGTGAAGCGTAACACAATCAGGGTAATTGGATACGACTAAATTAGGGGAGAAAATTGGAGAAAAAATTGTTTATTAAATTTTTCTATGTGACTCATTATTTTGGCTCGCAACCCACCAAAGGGTCATAACCCAGGGTTTAAAAACACACTACTAACTCCGCAGTGTAGACTATTTATAGCCATAATGATGCAATTTATAAGGTTTGAACTCAACATACTGCTTGGTATTTGGGACACGACCGTTTTTTGTAGTAATGCTGCCTTTCCTCTGCTCTGTGCTTTATAATGATGCCGTGGGTTTTGTGTTGAAAGGAAGGCACGGTGGCTCAGTGGGTAGCACTGTCGCCTCACAGCAAGAAGGTCCTGGGTTCGATCCCCAGGTGAGGCGGTCCGGGTCCTTTCTGTGTGGAGTATGCATATTCTCCCCGTGTCTGCGTGGTTTTCCTCCCACAGTCAAAAGACATGCAAGTGAGGTGAATTGGAGATACTAAATTGTCCATGACTGTGTTCAATATAAACTTGTGAACTGATGAACCTTGTGTAATGAGTAACTACCGTTCCTGTCATGAACCAAAGAGTGTAAAAACATGATGTTAAAATCCTAATACACAAACATTTAGGACACAACTGCTGCCTTTCCGCTACTTTGTGCTTTATCATGATGCCGTAGGTTTTGTATTGATGTTTTATGATTATATTTAATAAAATTAATAAAATCTATAATTGACTGTTTATTGCTTTGCTTGCTGTGTAATATCTTGATGGATGAAGGTAAAATGCGCTTCCCTGCATGAGGGGCATATTCTGATTGTGTGCATGTGTGGGTCATAGTGTTCAACGTAGAAGTTCAGCTAGACCGGCTAAAGCAGAAGCAGAAGGGAGCTGTTAGCAGAGCTTTGTTTTTGGACACACAGCAGGCCAGTCTACAAAGAAAATTCAAAGTGCCTAATGATGCCAAGGTCTGCCATGAGACCAAAATCTATCTGAGGGTGAGTAATGGCACCGAGAGCTGGCTGTAAGACATGACCGAATATACCTGAATGATCAGACTTTTTAAACTCCTTCTGCCTGAGCACAGGATGAAACGGAGTTTCGGGATAAGCTCTCTTCCATCTTCATTGCCCTCAACTTCAGTCTGGATGCACAGGCTCCTGCTGACAAGCATGGTCTTCGTCCAATCCTCAACTATCAGACCCCTGAGCTCATTGAGCAAAAGGTATGCATGCTCTGTTTGAGTACTATCCAAAATGTGAACTTTTGAAACATTTTGTTTTAATCTGTACAAAATACAATTATACAATTGTTAGGTTTAGCACATCCATTAAAATGTTACATTTAAAATCTAGTATTTTGATATTGTATGAGACTTCACTTCAAGAGAAAGTGGAGTAAAGCGGTATACACCGATCAGCCATAACATTAAAACCACCTCTTTGTTTCTACACACATTGTCCATTTTATCGGCTTCACTTACCATATAGAAGCACTTCGTAGTTCTACAATTACTGACTGTAGTCCATCTTTTTCTCTGCATGCTTTGTTAGCCCCCTTTCATGCTGTTCTTCAATGGTCAGGACTCTCCCAAGACCACTACAGAACATTCAGCACTGCAGTGACACTGACATGGTGGTGGTGTGTTAGTGTGTGTTGTGCTGGTATGAGTGGATCAGACACAGCAATGCTGCTGGAGCTTTTAAACACCTCACTGTCACTGCTGGACTGAGAAAAGTCCACCAACCAAAAGTATCCAGCCAACAGCGCCCCGTGGGCAGCGTCCTGTGACCACTGATGAAGGTCTAGAAGATGACCAACTTAAACAGCAGCAATAGATTAGCAATCTCTGACTTTACATCTACAAGGTGGACCAGCTAGGTAGGAGTGGACAGTGAGTGGACACGGTATTTAAAAACTCCAGCAGCGCTGCTGTGTCTGATCCACTCATACCAGCACAACACACACTAACACACCACCATGTCAGTGTCACTGCAGTGCTGAGAATGATCCACCACCTAAATAATATCTGCTCTGTGATGGTCCTGTGGGGGTCCTGATCATTGAAGAACAGGGTGAAAGCAGGCTTTTTGTATTTGTAATTGTAGAACTACAAAGTGCTTCTATATGGTAAGTGGAGCTGATAAAATGGACAGTGAGTGTAGAAACAAGGAGGGGGTTTTAATGTTATGGCTGATCAGTGCACACCGAGAGGAAATTGTAGGCTGGATGTATGTGGTGTAAATGATATTAATTCCACTTGCTTATATTAAGCTAAGTATTTAAAAGTAAAGCTAATCAGTGCCTGTAAAGCACGGGAAGCTTAAACTGATTGCTTTGAAAGATGAGGAAAGCACTAAAAGAGCTATAGCTGCTTGTTAAGGGTCATTAGAGGAAGCATGGAGCCTAATCATAGTAGCCACTGTCTAAGGTATGCAAAACATGCATAAATGATTCCTTTGGGTGGCTCCCACTAGGGGTTGCCACAGAGGATCGTGTGTCTGCATATTTAGTATGGTATAGTTTTTACACTGGATACCCTTTCTGGCACAACCGTATTATTTATCTGGGCTTGAAACCAGATAAATAATGGTGCAACTGTTGCACTGATATGTCCTTTTAGTGGCTAGGTTCAAGTACTGCCGTGCGTTTCCTGTATTTGTGAGCCCAGTCTGGTATTCAACCCCCTAGAACTCAGGCTCTTAGCATCACACCACACGAGTTCCCTTGAGGAATGCAAAACAACATGTATATACAACGATCAGCCATAACATTAAAACCACCTCCTTGTTTCTACACTCACTGTCCATTTTATCAGCTCCACTTACCATATAGAAGCACTTTGTAGTTCTACAATTACTGACTGTAGTCCATCTGTTTCTCTACATACTTTTTAGCCTGCTTTCACCCTGTTCTTCAATGGTCGGGACCACTACAGAGTAGGTATTATTTGGGTGGTGGATCATTCTAAGCACTACAGTGACACTGACATGGTGGTGTGTTAGTGTGTGTTGTGCTGGTATGAGTGGATCACACACAGCAATGCTGCTGGAGTTTTTAAATACTGTATCCACTCACTGTCCACTCTATTAGACACTCCTACCTAGTTGGTTCACCCTGTAGATGCAAAGTCAGAGACGATCGCTCATCTATTGCTGCTGTTTGAGTTGGTCATCTTCTAGACCTTCATCAGTGGTCACAGGACGCTGCCCATGGAGCGCTGGAGTCCAGCAGTGACAGTGAGGTGTTTAAAAACTCCATCAGCGCTGCTGTGTCTTATCCACTCATACCAGCACAACACACACTAACACACCACCACCATGTCAGTGTCACTGCAGTGCTGAGAATGATCCACCACCTAAATAATACCTGCTCTGTAGTAGTCTTGTGGGGTCCTGACCATTAAAGAACAGCATAAAAGGGGGCTAACCAGGCATGCAGAGAAACAGATGGACTACATTCAGTAATTGTAAAACTACAAAGTGTTTCTTTATGGTAAGTGGAGCTGATAAAATGGACAGTGAGTGTAGAAATTTTAATGTAATGCCTGATCTGTGTAAATGCCAGTGGCATTTCAGCAACAAACGCTTTAGATTATGACCATAAAAAAACACATTAGCTGGTGTTCAAACCTTGCCACAGTCAGGTTGCCACCGTTGGACCCCTGAGCAATGCCTTTAATCCTTAGTGCCTTGCATTGTATTTGTAATGCCGTAGATGTAAATAAGACATTGTAAGGAAGTAACAGCACCGTTTTGACATTACATGATTTAAATTATCCACATGTGGTATAGACACATTGTGTGTCAGCCATATGTGAAAGGATTCTAACTCATAAATCAGCATTTCAGGATGTGTACATGACACGAAGCTTTGTCATTAACACTAACTTTTTGATGAAAGAGACTTAACGCTATGGCTTTGCAACTTGGAACTCTGTAACCAGTTCCTCCTTCCCTCCAGTCGTCCTCTTATCCAAAACATACATCTAGGAAGTGCTCCAAATGGTCTACAAATAAAATGCAAGGCGTATACACAATGGAAAGATTTTCATTGTCCCAGCAGGAGTAGCTTACAGGGCTGATGTAGACCAGTCTATCAATTAGAGGTGCATTTTGGGGGCATTTACTTTAGTTTCTTACATTTACTTTGACTTTTATTTCATTGCAGACAGAATGAACCTGAGATATTTCATGTTTTATCTGCTCAACTTCATTTCATTTATTAATATACCTCCATTCCTGCATCCATTCTGTGCCTGCAACACATTCCAAAAAAAGTTGGGACACTTACCACTTTGTAATGTTGGAATTCCTTTTCACCACACTTAAAAGACATTTTGGCACCGAGGATACCAAGTGATTTAGTGTTTCAGCTTTTATTTTGTCTCATTCTTCCTGCAAACTTGTCTAATGTATTGTCTTGTTGAAAAATGCATGGACGTCCCTGGAAATGATGACGTCTTGATGGCAGCACATGTTGCTCTAAGATCTCAATGTTCTTTTCTGCATTAATGCTGCCATCACAGACATGTAAAATAACTTTGCCAAGGGCACTGACACAGCCCCATACCATGACAGACCCTGGCTTTTGGACTTGTTGCTGATAACAGTCTTGATGGTCCTCTTCATCTTTGGTCCGGAGCACACAGCATCCATTTTTTCCCCAAAAAAGACTTGTAATGCTGATTCATTTGACTACAATACACGTTTCCACTGTGTGATGGTCCATCCTAGATGCCTCCAAGCACAGAGAAGTCGACAGCACTTCTGGACATGGTTAACATAAGGCTTTTTTTTGCACAGTAAAGTTTTAATTGGCATTTGTGCATGTAACTCTGTATCAGAATCACAATCAGAATCTTATTTTATTGTATTGTATTGTAGTGCTTGACAAAGGTTTGCCAAAGTTGAGTGGCGGTTCTTGATGCAGTGTCGTCTGAGGGGTCAAAGATCACTGGCGTTCAGCTTAAGCTTGCGCCCTTGGCCTTTATGCACTGAAATTCCTCCTGATTCCTTGAATCATTTCATCCTATTATGCACTGTAGAGGGAGAAATATGCAAATCCTTTCCAATATTTCTTTGAGGTACATTGTTTTTAAACATTTCAATCATTTTCTCACACATTTGTTGATAAACTGGAGATCATCTGATCATCTTTGCTCATCAAAGACTCAACCTTTCCTGGATGCTGCTTTTGTACCAAACCATGATTACAATCACCTGTTGACATCATCACCTCATTACTAGCCCTAAATTGGAATGTGTTGCAGGCCTGAATGCAGGAATGGAGGTATATTAACAAATGAAATGAAGTTGAGCAGATAAAACATGAAATATTTTGGGTTCAAACTGTCCGCAATCAAATAAAAGTCAAAGTAAATGTAAGCAACACTGCATTTTTATTTTATTTGCACTATTCATACTGTCCCAACTTTTTCTGATTTGGGGTTGTATTTATTTTGCTCCGGTTTTCTTATAGAGTCAACTGTAACTGTAACTGTATTCGAGTGCTTTGCCTTGTGCACCATATGGACACTGTTTCCCAGTTTTCTGAAAAATCCATATTAGGCACCACATTTGAAATAACATAACTTAAAAGTAGTTTCTTTGTTGGAACTGTGTATGTGTGGCGCTGGGTATTTTGGTCCTTGGCGGTTCTCTGTCCTCTGCTGAATGAAATATTACTGATGCTTTTCCATGTTTTTTTTACTCGTTGATAATTTCCTTCAGCTGGATCATAATGGAGTAACGGATTAAGCTCTGAAAACAGGGCTGGATATATTTGTTTATTTTAGATGTAGTTGGTCCAAGGTCCTTTGAAGCAAATTTAGTCCTAGTGGTTTCTTTGGTGCTGGTAATTCTTTTATTTTTACTGGTGTTAACAGGCCTTTAAATGAACCCCTAACCCTCTTATGGATGCTACTTTTACATGATGGGATTATCTTAATTATCACTAGCTTAATATGTTATTTAATCCGCTTGAACTTGTTGTCTAGCTGCCGTGATCACCTTAAATAATGGTTTTCATTTAGTTTTTTCCACTTCCTCCAGAGGTTGAAATCAGGCCACTATGCAGCTTTAGTAAGTTGTACAGGAGGCCTCCCTCCATGGCCCTAATTAGAGCTTAGTGAGATTTGATTACAGGGAGGGTGCTGCACTCTTTCTAATCTTCCTTTTCTATTTCTTATCCATCTTGTCATCCAAATTTACACAAGTCACAGCATCATGCAGGAGCAATTAGCAATCCCTGGTCTTTCTCTCCTTGTTATCAATACAGATGGCTGTTTATTTCTTCACCGGTTTCTTTCTGCCATGACTGAGGCATGTTGGTGCGCGCCTGTGATTGGGTGGTGTCGCGTGCAGTTCATGGCAGAAGGCTTATATGTGGATTGGGGTTTTGTGCATTGGTAATTGTGTGGTCAGTCCTGCAGGTGCTTTGTGCAGGGCCTTGTGCAGACCACAAGAGTTTCTCTACATCGAAGTCTTCAAGCCAAGGACTTTTATTCTGATACAAGCACCTTCCCTAAATTGTTCCCCCAAAGTTAGATACATAAAATCTTAACTGTACACTGATCAGCCTTAACATTAAAACCACCTCCTGGTTTCTACACACACTGTCCATTTTATCAGCTCCACGTCAATTACTGACTGTAGTCCATCTATTTCTCTACATACCTTTTTAGCCTGCTTTCACCCTGTTCTTCAATAGTCAGGACCCCACAGAGCAGGTATTATTTGGGTGGTTGATGATTCTCAGCACTGCAGTGACAATGACATGGTGGTGGTGTGTTAGTGTGTGTTGTGCTGGTATGAGTGGAATGAGCTGGAGTTTTTAAATACACTGTCCACTCTATTAGACACTCCTACCTAGTTGGTCCACCTTGTAGATGTAAGGTCAGAGGCGATCGCTCACTTATTGCTGCTGTTTGAGTTGGTCATCTTCTAGACCTTCATCAGTGGTCACAGAACGCTGCCCACGGGGCGCTGTTGGCTGGATATTTTTTGGTTGTCTATTCTCAGTTCAGCAGTGACAGTGAGGTGTTTAAAAACTCCATCAGCACTGCTGTGTCTGATCCACTCATACCAGCACAACACACACTAACACACCACCACCATGTCAGTGTCACTGCAGTGCTGAGAATGATCCACCACCCAAATAATACCTGCTCTGTGGTGGTCCTGTGGGGGCCCTGACCATTGAAGAATAGCATTACAGGGGCTAACAAAGCATCCAAAGAAACAGATGGACTACATTCAGTAATTGTAGAACTTCAAAGTGCTTTTATATGGTAGGTGGAGCTGATAAAATGGACAGTGAGTGTAGAAACAAGGAGGTGGTTTTAATGTTATGGCTGATCAGTGTATATTGGAAATAGGTAGGTTAAAACAGCATTCAGATTGTTGATTTTAAACAAGTTTGTAGCCATTAATCTATTAAAAGACAGAACTGATGGTGCTTGGGTGGCACAGTGATAAAACATGGTAGCACAACAGAGCTGACATTTCGAACTGCTACCGACAGGCCAGGTGCCTATACGGACAATGACTGGCTCACCTGAGAGTGGGAATGCCGGGGTTTTAATTGACTGATTGATAGCGCCTACACAGAGACGGGGGATAACGGAAATGCACGATATGGATCTCCATATGAACTTGTCTTGTGCGAGTAAAAAATTTGTGGTCGGTTACTGCACATGTAGGAGGGAGCGTGTGTTAGTTACAACTCTCCTCAGTCAGGAGTGGAGGTCATCAGCAGTAGAGACAGCAAAATATGAACGTGTCATTGGATATTACTAGGTTGGGGGGAAAATTGGGTAAAAAGCATAACAAGAACAAAATTGAACATGTTGATCAAAGAATATTGATACTTTATCATTAAACTAATTCATTGTTTTCCCATTTATGATTTTTATTGCGTACAAATGTCCTGTTTGAGTTAAAGCAGCACACACTGGAAGCATAAACATAATTCGACACGATGTCAGATTAGTGGTTAAACGTATTAAACTGGTGCATCTGCAGCCAGTGTTAATCAGGTTGATTTCAGCACAGCTTACAATGTGGTGCTAGTGCATGTGAGATCTGCAGCTCAGCTTTCTAATGTAACCAGCAGCTGTTGGATACAGGTTTAAATGTTTGTTTGTTTGTTTGTTAGTATTTTAACGTCATGTTTTACACTTTGGTTACATTCATGACAGGAACGGTAGTTACTTATACACAAGATTCATCAGTTCACAAGGTTATATCGAACACAGTCCTTGGACAATTTAGTATCTACAATTCACCTCACTTGCATTTCTTTGGACTGTGGGAGGAAACCGGAGCACCCGGAGGAAACCCACACAGACACGCTGAGAACATGCAAATTCCACACAGAAAGGACCCGGACCGCCCCACCTGGGGATCGAACCCAGGACCTTCTTGCTGTGAGGCGACAGTGCTACCCACAGGTTGAAAGGACCAACAGCTCTTGAGGGAACAATTTGATGTGTATTGGTTAAGTGATGATATAAATTATGAATGTTTAATAATGTATGTGGCATCACCCCATAGCTGTTTAGCATTTACTTGTAAGTGCATGTGTGGACAGATATGTGCAATTTACACTGCTTTTCAGTGGACAATTTAATGTTTAAGATTGATTGATTGCCAATTAATACAAAGTAGGATATTCAGAATGCTCTAGTGATTTTTATTTTTTTGTCCCAGGACAAGATTTCCTCTTCTAGCCTGTTGACAAACGAAGCCTGTTTTACACTTTGTTTTCCCCTGACACTTGTTTTTCAGGCCCAGATTTTACTGGACTGTGGAGAAGACAACATATGTGTTCCTGACTTGAAACTTTCTGTGTATGGGTAAGTGATTTTGCACCTGCTAGACAATAAATAACATGATACAAGCCTTGCAGTTGTTAACTGTAGCTTGTAAGTTAAATGGATTAGTATAAGATTGGACTTGACATCTTGTCCGATCCAATGATGCATTTTGTGTGGTTATGGGTGGTAAGTGTTAGCAATCAGTGAAAAACAAACTAACTCGAGTAAACGAGAAACAGTTTATTGTACTGTTTTTAAAGGGGTAATTGTTAATGATCAAAATTTTCCAGTTCCCATGTGAGATTAGAGAAGGAAAGTACATACACACATTGTTCAGAGTGAAAACAGGAAGGGGAGCTGTGTCGCATGGACTGAAATTGGCCGGTGCTGTGTGTGTGGGAAAAAAATGGGCTAGAAGTAGGCAGGGTTTGGAAAATTCAGGGAGTTGCCGTTGCCCAAGCTGTCCATGCTGCTTTCCCTTTTTTGCACGTAAAGCATTTAGTCTTGGTTCAGTTTGCTTATCCGTCACACTATTCAGCAAAAAACAACATCAACTTACTAAATTTAAGCCCTCTAATGTTCTAACACATGTAGATCTTAGGCATTCTGGTGCTGTGTCTTAAACCGTTTAGTCATGTACTTTTACACGTGATTTAACATGACTGCCGTGCGTATGACGGACATTACAAAAGCAAGAAAATATAGCAGTCGTTTAAGCCGATCAGATTGAATTCTGGAAAATTAGACAGTAGTTGTAGGGAGTATTACTATTCTGAACTTATACTAATAGAAAGGAGCCAGCTTGTAGTCGTGTCTATAATCCTTGCCAAGCTGTGGAACCTATAACAGAGCTGGCTCTTGGCACACTTTGCTGCTTCAAATACAGCAAAGTTTTGTTGGCTCTTTGTTGAAATTGTTTCCATACTTCCCTCTCAGCCAGTGGCTTTTTTTTTCTTCTCACAGTATTACAATAGGACATTACAGACATGGTGGTCATATATTAAGTATATTACAAGTTACATGTTGACATTAAATTATTAGCCCAGTAGAAGGACACGGACTTGATCATTTGAGAACAGTTTTAGGAGGTTACACTTAATCATCCTCCAGCCACTATCCAAGTGCAGCACCCAAATTTACTTCAGTGCAGTCTTACAAGGCCAACCAGTAATTGGAAGCGTCTGTCTGGCCCTCCTATGGAATTTCTCATTGTTTTCAGTGCCTTGGAAAAAAAGAGGTAAAGAAAAAGGGGTGGTGACTGCATAGAGGAGGGGACTTGGAAAACCTAGTAGGTGGTGTTTTACAAGCACAGGCTCTGATCTGATGCCTGTAAGACTTTATTTCTACATTGGAAAATACATATACTGCTATGTACATACACTGATCAGCCATAATAATAAAACCACGTCCTTGTTTCCACACTCACTGTCCATTTTATCAGCTCCACTTACCATATAGAAGCACTTTGTAGTTCTACAATTACTGACTGTAGTCCATCTGTTTCTCTGCATGCTTTGTTAGCCCCCTTTCATGCTGTTCTTCAATGGTCAGAACTCTCCCAGGACCCCCACAGAGCAGGTATTATTTAGGTGGTGGATCATTCTCAGCACTGCAGTAACACTGACATGGTGGTGGTGTGTTAGTGTGTGTTGTGCTGGTATGAGTGGATCAGACACAGCAGCGCTGCTGATGTTTTTAAATACCGTGTCCACTCACTGCCCACTCTATTAGACACTCCTACCTAGTTGGTCCACCTTGTAAATGTAAAGTCAGAGACGCATGCAGAGAAACAGATGGACTACAGTCAGTAATTGTAGAACTACAAAGAGCTTCTATATGGTAAGTGGAGCTGATAAAATGGACAGTGTATGTAGAAACAAGGAGGTGGTTTTAATGTTATGACTGATCGGTGTATATATTGGCTGCAAATCTTACAAGTTCAGTGCACATTAACTGGGAAGCATCTTTTGCAGTCTTTGTAAACCTCAGAACAACATATTGATCATATTATTATTGTCATTATTATTATTAGTAGAAGTTACAATGGTGAAAATGGATTCTTTTATTTTGCTTATAACACTAATTCCATCCATATGCATTGTAATTTCTGTATATTTGCCATGCTTATTAACCAGATCAACAGTTATATTTGCTGTAATAAAGTAGCTGTTTTTCTTATTGTTTTTTTTTTTGTAGGGACCGCAAAGAAGCATACGTGGGCGATGATAACGCACTCACGCTGACGTTTAATGCACGAAATGATGGAGGTGGCGCATATGAAGCAGAGCTCTATGTGGTGCTTCCTTCTGAGGTGGACTATAGTGGTATCGCTCGCAATAATGAGGTAACTTTTACAAACCAGCATTCAGGTGTGTTTTTTTTTTTCACAGCTGTATACCAGACATCACCTATTAAGCCTTTGTCTTTTGTTTTGCACAGCCTTTTTTATTGATATATGTGTAAAAGCTATTTATAGACACAGGCTGTTTTCTTGTGAGAGTTTTGAGAACCCATGTACAGCGCCTTAAAAAGTAGTAGTTCTGTAGTAGCCACTTTTTCACATGGTCTACTGAATCTATTGAAATAGGAACAATTATTTTGAATAATTAGCACTTTTGCTCAATAATTACAGAAAAGTAAGTAAAACATATATTTTAAACAGTATTGGTTTTGATTATTCTTAGTCTAAGAGACAAAACTTTATACCAACCTTCTTTTGCTTTTTAGGTTAATTGGAGACACTGAATTGTCCTATAGGTGAATGGGTGTGTGTACGTGTGTCTGTATATGTGTGTCTGACCTGTGATGGACTGGGTGGGCCCCAGTTACTGTGTTACTGCACAAGACACATTGAAAAGCTGGTGTGAGAGAGTGAGAGAGTGTTTACTAGGTATTGTGAACACCCTCTGCTATTAGTTATTGGTAAAATACGCTAGCCAACTACTGCTAAGATCTAGAGTTTGAATCTCATCTGTGCTATTGGCCGGTTGGACATCTACACAGACATGATTGACAATGTCTGGGGGGTTGGGGGGTAGCCTAACAGACTAGCCATTTTGATGTTCCCCTGTCCTGTCAGTGTGCTCTTATGGCTGGTCCCAAGCCCAGATATTAAAACAAGAAGGGTTGCATAATGAAGGGCATTTGTTGTAAAAACTGTACCATATCAGGCATGTGGACCAGAGTGTTCCACTGTGCCAATCCCTTAAATAAGGGGGGTAGTCAAAAGGAAAAAAAAAACCTACTGTTTCAAACATCAAAGTAGTGTGTCTGGAATTCTAGAGTTCAGCAAAATAGGAAACTAAGGCAATAAGTCATATTTTGTCTTTCTCCATTGTCTAAGTGTGAGTCATTTTGCACCTGCTAACATGATACAAGCCTTGCAGATGTTAACTGTAGCCCGCAAAGTTAAATTGATCAGTGACTTCTTTTTCAATCCACTGGTACATTTTGTGTGGTCATGTTTGTTGTATGGAGGTAGTTTGTACGTTTTATCAATCAATGGAAAACCATTTTACTTAAATAAATGAGAAACAGTTTATTGTACTACTGAACCTTTGTGCTACTGTTTCAAACAAATGATTGTTTCATTTACCAAAAGAGGTGAATAAGCCAATTAGTCATGTTTGCTTTCCGGCTGTGTTTTGTCTTTCTCCAGAGTCTGTCCCAGCTGACATGCAGCTACGAAACAGAGAACCAGACGCGCTACCTGAGCTGTGACTTGGGAAATCCCATGAAGTCTGGCACCAGTGTAAGTACTTGACACAGAATGCGTTTACACAGTATGCTTATTCCTTCTGTATGGGCACACTTTCTATCACTTTCTATTTGTCTGAATAACAAAAAACACTGTAAGCCAGGGGTGTCAAACTCATTTTCATCGAGGGCCGCATCTGCATTATAGTGGCCCTCAAAGGGCCGATTGTAACGTATCCTGCTGTGATTGCAGTCTGCCTTTTAAGTCTTAGACAATTTGTTGTTTTTCTTGGAGGCTAAAGTCTGTGTTTGGTGTCAAAATGTCAAATGTATACTTCTTGAAGCACAAACTTGTATTCACTTTCCCATCTTTCATTAAATTACCTTCCTTCTGCTTCAATTTTCTTTTCTTGTGCAATTTGGGATTATTTGTAAACATTTCTCAACATCTAGTGGCGGGATGCGGTCACTTTGCACGTCACAAAATCGTCATGCATTGTGAGAGATGCAGTTAATGTAGATGTGCATCAGAATGGAGTAAAACCACAAAATACAAACAATAAAAACAATAAAAAACTTAATACAATACATGCACATACAGTGTATCACAAAAGTGAGTACACCCCTCACATTTCTGCAAATATTTCATTATATCTTTTCATGGGACAACACTATAGACATGAAACTTGGATATAACTTAGAGTAGTCAGTGTACAGCTTGTATAGCAGTGTAGATTTACTGTCTTCTGAAAATAACTCAACACACAGCCATTAATGTCTAAATAGCTGGCAACATAAGTGAGTACACCCCACAGTGAACATGTCCAAATTGTGCCCAAATGTGTCGTTGTCCCTCCCTGGTGTCATGTGTCAAGGTCCCAGGTGTAAATGGGGAGCAGGGCTGTTAAATTTGGTGTTTTGGGTACAATTCTCTCATACTGGCCACTGGATATTCAACATGGCACCTCATGGCAAATAACTCTCTGAGGATGTGAGAAATAGAATTGTTGCTCTCCACAAAGATGGCCTGGGCTATAAGAAGATTGCTAACACCCTGAAACTGAGCTACAGCATGGTGGCCAAGGTCATACAGCGGTTTTCCAGGACAGGTTCCACTTGGAACAGGCTTCGCCAGAGTCGACCAAAGAAGTTGAGTCCACGTGTTCGGAGTCATATCCAGAGGTTGGCTTTAAAAAATAGACACATGAGTGCTGCCAGCATTGCTGCAGAGGTTGAAGACGTGGGAGGTCAGCCTGTCAGTGCTCAGACCATACGCCGCACACTGCATCAACTCGGTCTGCATGGTCGTCATCCCAGAAGGAAGCTGACGCACAAGAAAGCCCGCAAACAGTTTGCTGAAGACAAGCAGTCCAAGAACATGGATTACTGGAATGCCCTGTGGTCTGACAAGACCAAGATAAACTTGTTTGGCTCAGATGGTGTCCAGCATGTGTGGTGGCGCTTTGGTGAGAAGTACCAAGACAACTGTATCTTGCCTACAGTCAAGCATGGTGGTGGTAGCATCATGGTCTTGGGCTGCATGAGTGTTGCTGGCACTGGGGAGCTGCAGTTCATTGAGGGAAACATGAATTCCAACATGTACTGTGACATTCTGAAACAGAGCATGATCCCCTCCCTTCGAAAACTGATGGCAGTTTTCCAACAGGATAACGACCCCAAACACAACCTCCAAGATGACAACTGCCTTGCTGAGGAAGCTGAAGGTAAAGGTGATGGACTAAACCCAATTGAGCACCTGTGGCGCATCCTCAAGTGGAAGGTGGAGGAGTTCAAGGTGTCTAACATCCACCAGCTCCGTGATGTCATCATGGAGGAGTGGAAGAGGATTCCAGTAGCAACCTGTGCAGCTCTGGTGAATTCCATGCCCAGGAGGGTTAAGGCAGTGCTGGATAATAATGGTGGTCACACAAAATATTGACACTTTGGGCACAATTTGGACATGTTCACTGTGGGGTGTACTCACTTATGTTGCCAGCTATTTAGACATTAATGGCTGCGTGTTGAGTTATTTTCAGAAGACAGTAAATCTACACTGCTATACAAGTTGTACACTGACTACTCTAAGTTATATCCAAGTTTTATTTCTATAGTGTTGTCCCATGAAAAGATATAATAAAATATTTGCAGAAATGTGAGGGGTGTACTCACTTTTGTGATACACTGTAGCTGTAGTTAAGTGTTACATCTAGTACAATATGAAATTTAACCAATCGTAAAATAGTGCTAAAGTTTTTTCATTTTGTGTAAAAATACTAATTGCTATAGTAACGGTAACAACTGTATTTAATTACAGAATTACGGTAAATTCGTAACTGAGACGCTGTAACAGACTTGCTAAACATTTACAAACAACTGAGAATATAAATGTCTACTACTTACAGACGATGCTTCTCTATTGGATTACAAGAGAATTTACTTCTATTTATTATTTTTTAAGCTACTTTACCCCACGTTCTTTTGCAGCTGAAACGTAAAAGTGACAAGGCTTCTTAGCAAAGTCAAAGTTAGTTGCCATGACTACGATGTCAACGGTTGCTCATACGGGCTCGTGGGCCACATAAAATGACATGCCGGGCCGGATTTGGCCTGCGGGCCTTGAGTTTGACACCCCTGCTATCAATCTTATATTCTTTTTTTTTACATCTGAACAATACTGAGATATCACATTACTTTCTGCTTTTTTTGCTGTCAATTTCATCAGAGAAGCATGTTAGAGCTGGCAGCAGCAATCGGGCATCAGTACTTGTTCTATGTAGTGACTAAACCTTCCCATCAGAAAAAAAGAAAGTGACTGTTTTGGATCTGCCTTTCTGTGGTCGAAAGTCCCGTTAATGTGTACGAATAGCGAGAGCTGTGGCTTTTACTAGCACTGTGATTTGGGTGTCTATACATAATACATTTAGCCAATTCCCCAGTTACTAAAATAAAGAATGGATTAGTATTAATGGTACAATACAATAACATGAGAAATGTTTTCTGATATTTTGTGTTTGATTAAAATCTAAGAAAAGGGTAGAATGGTTGAGAGAGCATGTGCGCGCTATCTGTGGTGGGTGTAAAAGAAAAAGCATAAAACTGCTCGTGTGTTGGCAAATTGGCAAACAGTCTGGACCTGGCCTACATCTGGCCTACCTGGCATGAAACCAGTGAAATAATGTACAGGCTCTGTAGATTGAGGGTTTATTATTTTTTACTTTAAGTATTGAATTTTGGACCATATTCTGTCAATAGAATGTAGAGAGAAGACATTCCACTCACTCAAACATCAGGCTGCACCTCTGGTGTAGAATATAATATAGTTTTGGAAAATATGAAGGCAATAAACTTTTGTATTCTTTTCATCCTAGCTGTGGGCAGGCCTTCGTTTTACAGTGCCACGACTGAAGGATTCGAACAAGGTGGTGCAGTTTGAGCTGCAGATTCGTAGGTATGCAAACACACCAACACACATCCCCCTACGCACACTTCCAACATGCAAACCTATTATAGGAAATTGATCTAAGGTGCTCGTTTTCTCCCTTTCTGCTCTGTCTGTAGTAAAAATGAGAATAATTCCCAAAGTGAGGTTGTCCCCTATAAGCTGGAAGTGGTGGTCAAAGCTGATGTTATTTTGCAGGGGTAAGTTCCTTCTTCTTTTCAAACACAAGTTCTAACCCACTATGCTTCTTTTTATTTAAAGGATTATACTGTGATACAATAAGCATGTTGGAGGCACAAAAATAGTATTATGTAGTAGCATCATAGCCAATTATGTCTGCATAGATGGCTGGCCAACTATTAGCACAGCTCGAAGATTCGAACCTGGATAGTGGGCCAGTGTGATGGCCCTTCAAGCGCCTTTGCCAAATGAACACATCACAAATAGTGCCTGTCTGACAATGGTAAACAGAAGTCAAGCCTTAGTACATTTTCTGAAAGCTTCAACCGTTTGATTGTACAGGTGTGTTTGCATACCTATGAATCTGCAGCTTACACTTAACTACCGTGTACGAGTCAAATTTCAGATGTACAAATGGCAACTCCATATTAATTATCTTGGTTCTAAAATCGCATGTTTATCCTGCAGGGTTTTACATACTTTCATCAATATAGGCTATTGTAATCTAGCAAGTTCTGATGGAGTCTGTGTTCAGGGAGTAGTTTTACATATTATTGCAGCCAGATTGCTACATGCTCTATGTTAATAGCAGCTCAAAATGCTTTTAGAAAAATTGGTCCACCAAAACTGCTGATTAAGCATTAACACTGTCCTTACACTGGAACTCTCCTTGAAAATACTTACGTGTTCACTTCTTTTATTTATGCGTTTCTTTTAAAGAGTATCCCGACCAGATAAAGTCTTTTTCCCACTTCCAAACTGGAGAGCGACCAAAAATGTGGCAGTGGAGCAGGATGTCGGGCCTTCTGTGAAGCACATCTATGAGGTAAAGATTCCTGCTGCCTACATTAAAAGTCTACATTAAAAAAAACCTGTGATAAATCTTTATTATAAGGATTATAAAGGATATCCAGATTTGCACTGTTGCTAGGAGGCTTATGTTAACAGTTTTACCATTTTAAATCTTTTTATACATTTATTTTAGAATTATTATATCATTTCTATTACATGCTGGGCACATAATAGAAGCAAATCATGAATTGAACATTAAATGAATAATCCAGAAATAAGCCAAAATATATTTCATGGTCATTAACCGATTTATCCTGGTTAGGGTTGTGGCAGGCCCGGGAAACACCGGGTGCAGTTCAGAAATACCATGGACAGAGTGCCAATCCAATGCAGGGCCACAGCCATCTTCTTTTAGATATACGTCTGTGCAGACGCCCGTCCTGACGATAGCACAGCTAAGATTCAAACCTAGATCTCAGTGGTGGTGGGTTATTATGCCTAAGTGCCTTCCGTGTTATTTAAAAAACTTATAAGTCCTTGAAGGTACTGTGCACAAGTCACAAAATACGAGTCCGAGTCAAGTCACGAGTCTTTAGGCTAGAGTCAATATAATATACACAAAACATATATTGGAAATGTAGCATGGAAATAAACAAATAATATGTAAGTTCAGATAAAAAACAACAACAGATTAGCGACTGTATTTTGCCGTTTTACTTAGTGCCTTTACTTTCCTAGTAATTGTGCAAAAAAATGTTATTTCCATAACAAGAAGGTACCAGTGATAACCACTGCTCACCTTAGGTTATGTTCTTCCAGATGCTATTAAATTTATAACTGTGTGTCCCATTAGGAATATAATCCGTTATTTTGTAAATGTGCTTAGATATAAAAACCTCCAAACTTTTCCCGGTTGTGAAGTAAAACACTAACTCGTTAAAAAGCCAGTCAGGTGTTTCATTGACGCATCATCTGTGTGACGCAAACTGAATAAATGCAAATAACAGCATTTTCTTACTAAAAATTTAAATCAGAAGGTCTGATTGGTTCAGAAAGCTTGGTCTTTCAACCATTACCACCAATTCTGTAGGAGCGTTCCAGTCACTCTAGTTGTTCCTGTGAAGTGCACTATGTATGGTATTCCACTATTGTAAGTGAGATTCCAATCCAAAGGTAACGAAAATGTACAAATAAAGTGAACTTCAAACTGCTTAGGGAGTAGGGAGCGATGCTTCACCACTACGCCGGAAGCTGGCTGTAACATTTACCCATTGCGTGCGTTGTGGGTTAAGACCGGAACGTTATTGGAGAGCAGAATATTTATAATAATAATAATAATTATATATATATATACACATGCTGACGCTAGCAACTCTTGTTGTTTACAAGTCATGTTTTGCGAGTCATGAGTCGAGTCTGAGTAATTTCAAACGAGTCCTTAGTTGCTGTGTGTGCGACTTACGTGCGACTCCAGTACTGTGTAATGTGCAGGCTCTGTTGGTATTCAGACATGAATAAAGCTTTAGCCAGTTACTGTACAATATTAGTTAATGACTTCCTCTTTCTTGCTCCTGTTTCTAGTTAGTGAACAATGGTCCAAGCCGTATCAGTCACACAGTCCTCCAGCTAAAGTGTCCTATGAAGCTGCATGACCACAAGTTTATGTACCCTCTCGAGATCAGCACAGAAGGCCCTGTAAACTGCACCACGAAGAGAATTGTCAACCCTTTGAACCTAAAGGTAAGGAACAGTGAGTTATAAGTAAGGGCATGGCTTTGTTAGACTAAACAAGTAAGCTGGTACATGGATGATAATGACACACACACACACACACACACACACAAACAAGTGTTATCTGGGATAAATGCAGATGTGTTAGGAGGCTATCTGTGGGGAAAAGAGCCTGTTAGTGAATGAGTGGATTAAAACATGTTGGGCATCTTTAAATAATTAGGACTAACTTGCAGCCCCCTTCACCCTAGATATACCCAGAAATAAGTCTTTGTTATGTATGTTTTGCCCGCTCTCTCTCTCTTACACACACACACACACACACACACCACTACACCTTCATTTAGGAAGCAGGTGAGATAACAAATAAGCTCACAGAGACCTCTGTAAAGAACATCTCCAGCATAAACTCCTCACCTAAATATCAATCAATTAAAAAACTAAAGGAACAAAACCAAACTGAATTCTTATCAGACGACTCCGAGCCCTACAACAAACCCTTACTACTAATACAACCTAAAAACACCATCAAATGATCACACAACTCTGCAACAGGACCCAACAGAATCCATAACCAGCACTTGACCAACCTATCTAGTGATATGCTGCCCACCTTCCTAAACTTGGTATGGATCTCAGACAATATTTTAACCACCTGGAAAGAAGCTATTATAATAATCCCCATCCCAACGCCAGGAAAAAAATTACAATGACCCCAACAACTAAAATAATAAATAACCAACACATCTGCACATTCAAATTTGAGAACAAGATCAACAATGCCCAATGTGGCTTCTGATAAGGCAGAACTTGACTATCACACACATCAATAAGTCACAGCTGCCGTCAAATCCAAAACCCCTGCCCCAGCTTTATAGCAGAGGCTCGAGCCATTCAACTAGGCCTAGGCTTAGACCAGGCTTAAGAGAGTGTCCCTGGATCTGTGGTCACTGTAAAATATTTATAAGAATTAATCACATACTAACAAAGTGCCCAAAGTATCATAAAGAACCATGAAAACTAGCAATACCACACACAGTATATGGAACATTCAACCAAACCAAAGCGGACACTTATCAAGTTTCTAAAAAACATATTTAAAACCATCATCATAATCAAAACAACACGAGTAAATCAACAAGGATCGACAAATCTGATCTGACAGTGTTTGACATTGAGCCTTAACTGATAAATCATGTGTAACCTGGTTACAAGTAACCTTACTACAAAGCAACTAAGGCTTGCTTTGATTTTTGTGGCACTGTAATATGGCCTTGTTCACTGCTATACGTCTGTTCACATAATCACTCATCTGCTTCTTTCCATATGGAAATACAGGCTTAACCTAATCCCTGTTACTGGTTTTGTTCCTTTTGCCAACCACCCCCCAGAATATGGTCTGTAAGCTTAAGGCGCATCTGGAAACAAGCAAATCATTTGAGTATAATGAGAGTGATTCCCATAGCGTAGTAGCGTAAGTCACACTGCGCCTTTGTTTGTTTTCCTGCATCAGTGTGTTGTAAACTTGGTTGTTCAGTCTTATGTACTATTTGGCCAGTTGTAAAGGTCAGAGGTTTGAATGCATTTTGTAAAATGAGGTGCTGCTCATGTTGAGTCAGTGGGTGGTGCAGATGTAGTAATAAGTTCAGCATCTGTATTACCAAAATGAGTGCCAAATTTCCACTCAATGCTCTCTCTGTCTGTCTGTCTCTCTCTTGCTGTCTTCCACTAGCTTAAGCAGTTATCTACAGAGCAGCCTCCCTTACTAAACCAGGAGCACCACATTGAGAAGCGGGAAACACACAAGGGAGAACTAGCGGAGTTGACAGAGCTGGTAAGCTTATAAGAAAATTGGAATTCTTGCTTCGTTCTTATACTACTGACTGTTGTAAATACAATTTTGATGTAACTGAATAATTATACACCGATCAGCCATAACATTTAAACCATCTCCTTGTTTCTACACTCACTGTCTATTTTATTAGCTCCACTTACCGTATAGAAGCACAATTACTGATTAGTTCTACAATTACTGACTGTAGTCCATCTGTTTCTCTGCATGCTTTGTTAGCCCCCTTTCATGCTGTTCCTCAATGGTCAGGACTCTCCCATGACCACCACAGAGTAGGTATTATTTAGGTGGTGGGTCATTCTCAGCACTGCAGTGACACTGACATGGTGGTGGTGTGTTACTGTGTGTTGTGCTGGTATGAGTGAATAAGACACAAAAGCGCAGCTGGAGTTTTTAAATACCGTGTCCACTCACTGTCCACTCTATTAGACACTCCTACCTAGTTGGTCGACCTTGTAGATGTAAAGTCAGAGACGATCGCTCATCTATTGCTGCTGTTTGAGTTGGTCATCTTTGAGATCTTCATCAGTGGTCACAGGATGCTGCCCACGGGGTGCTGTTGGCTGGATTTTTGTGTCTTATCCACTCATACCAGCACAACACACGCTAACACAGTGTCACTGCAGTGCTGAGAATGATCCACCACCCAAATAATACCTGCTCCATGGGGGTCCTGACCATTAAAGAACAGGGTGAACACAGACTAAAAAAGTATGCAGAGAAACAGATGGACTACAGTCAGTAATTGTAGAACTACAAAGTGCTTCTATATGGTAAGTGGAGCTGATAAAATGGACCGTGAGTGTAGAAACAAGGAGGTGGTTTTAATGTTATGGCTGATTGGTGTATGTAATGATTATAATCAGTTTAATAATTAACAGGAAAAGACATAAATTACACAGGTAGTAGAGTCAGCACAATTCATGCATTGGTTGGTAGCATTGTCACATGATGCTGCCACCACCATGTTTCATTGTGTGGAAGGTGTTTGCAAGGTAATCAGCAGTGCTCTTTCAGAGTGACTGTTAAATTCTTTCTTGCCTCTTTGACCAAGGCCCTTTTCGTCTGGATGCCAAATTTGGCCGGACAGCCAACTCTAGGTGGGTTTAAGGTTGTGACAAGCCTTTGATATAACTGCATGGGAAAGGGATAATTTTGGCAAACACTACAATACGGAGTTTCATTCACAAATACCACTTAAAACCTAACTATGCAAAAAAAAACCTTATGTTAACCATGTCCAGAAGCTGCATCAACTTCTCTGGTCTCAGAAGCTTCTGGGATGGACCATCACAGAGTGGAAATGTGTTCTGTGGACAGATTAATCAGTATTCTAGCTCGTTTTTGAAAGAAATCGATGCTGTGCGCTTAGATCCAAAGATGAAAAAACCATCAAGACAGAAAGTTCAAAAGCTCAGGTCTGTCATGGTATGTGGTTATGTCAGTGCCCTTGGCAAAGGTAATTAACAGTTACAAAGGCATGGCTAAAGTAAAAGAGGGTATGGGTACTGCCCTGGCCTGCCTTCAGTTCTAACCTGTCCCCAACAGAGAATGTGTGTAGAATTTTAAAAGAGAAAATGCGACAACCTCATACTGTTGCACATCTTAAGACGCAACATTGTGGTAAAGTGATAAATGCTTTATTTTCCCAATTTCCCAATAAAATGCAGGTTGGTGAAAATGAAGTGAAATAATAGAAATATATCTTCATTAGTAAATACTACTACTAAAGGAAGTCACTGTGATTTATAATAATAAATCATCTTCCTTAATCAGATTGCTCCTGATGCTTTGAATAAGATAACATTGCTATAAAAATGCCCAAAAAAGCCCCTATGTAAAGCTTTTCCTGCCTGGGCAGCAGTACAGAGTTTCCTAAGAACAGCAGTCTTTTTGTGACCCTAAATGACTTGGTCATTAATTGAGTCAGATTATGTGCTATTAAACATTTCTGCCTGGCTGGCAAGCTTTAAAGGGGTTCTGATGAGTCATTGTGTTTAACCTTATTAATTTGAGCACTGATGTCCTTTTTAAGCCACCCTGTCCCACTTTGTGTAATTGGTTAACCACAACCATTATCCCCTACCAACCTGCCTAAATAAATAAAACCTTTGTATAGTGCCTGCCATGATTAATACCTTTTGTCGGTCAAATGTTTTGACAACACAATCTTCTGTTGTTCATCAGATTTAATACGAAGGGAAAATGCAGGAAAGTGTAGCATTAATACAATATGCCAGGACTTAGACTATATGGCCAAAAGTCTGTAGATGCCTGACCATGTGCTTGTTACATTACAAAACCATTCCAACCATCCCCACATTGTCACTATTACACCAACAGCCTACACGCTCCTGGAATTGCTTTATCTGTATATAGGAATAAGTTGCCTATTCAGTCAGAAGATTATTTTTGAGGTCAGGCTCTGATATGTGGGAAAGATTGGCTTCAATTCATTTAAAAGGTGTTCAGTGTGTCTTTATTAGGTTTTTCTCCCGACTTTTTAGCGTGTCCAATTGCCCGATTGCATCACGCTTCCTCTCCACTAATGCCAACCCTTGCTCTGATTTGAGGAGAACGAAGCTAACCCACACCCTCTCCGACACGTGGGCAGCAGCCGTATGCATTTTTTCACCCATACTAGGCGAGTGCATATTTGCGAATCATGCTTGTGTACGGCGAGACACACCCTGATCAACCCCTATATGAACAACAGGCCAATTGTTGTTCATGTGGCCGCTCAGCCCAGCCAGTCCTAGTGTGTGTTTTCACCGCTGCGCCACCTGAGCGGCCATGGTCAATGTCTTCTTGACTGTACTTTGTACACAGGGGTGTAGTGAAGCTGGAAGTTTTTACTTACTTTTGATATTGTGTGTGTGCATTTAAGCCTAGATTTTGACATTCAGTTATTTTAGTCGGAGGAAAGCAGAGTCTGGAAAAGTGCAAAACATCACTTTTTACTTACACATACTTAGGTCCAAAGACAGAAAGCAGAGATATAAAGTACTGACTGTATAGCTAGGTCATGGGAATCTTTAAATGAGATAAATAGGTAATAAAATGTCTAACCCTTAATTAGATAGTGGGGGGAGTTTATAATGACCAGCTCTGCTAAACTCTTCTCTATAAGGCATGATTTAAAGAGGCAGTCATTTAGAACAATTGGAACACAGCCAGTATCTATATGCCTAGGGCTATTAGGTAGTCCCATTGAAAGGATGTATTCCACTATTGTTCTACTCTTCTATAATCTCTAAATTGCTCTAAATGAGTTCAGACCACCAGATCACTGCAGTCACTAAAACTCCATTGAATTAGTTCCCATATTGCCTTGAGAAGAGAATCCTTCTTAGATGGTTTGAATGTAATTTAGAGTGTGGAATTGGACAGTCTTGGGTGGTTCCAAAATGTGGCTAGCAGCATCCACAGTTCATTTTACAATCCCGTGACTTTTAAACACCTGTATGGAACCATTAGGCCTCTTTTTCTGGCTGCTTTTATTTTTAGAAGTGCCACAGCAGGTCATTCTGGTCCACATACCTGATTTGGCACAGTTTGACACCAGATACCTCTCCTGATGCAACCCTCCTTATTTTTATCTAAGCTTGAGACCTGCACTAAGAATGTACTGACAAGTGCACCTGCCAGTGGCTAGTTTGGCCATCCCCACTCTGTGCTACACTAAACAGACCTAGTGGTAGTGGGCCGGCAGATTTAATTGATGCACCACCTGAATGCCTTGGTCTTTTGTCACTAATGCTGACAAAATTGTTTATGCCAGAGGCACCCAGGTGGCGCATCGGGATATTCCGCTAGCACACCAACATCGAGTTTCTGAACTCCTCTGTTCGAAACTCGGTGTTGCCACTGGTCGGCAGTGCCTGCAGCAGAAACTAATTGGCCGCCATATCTGGAAGGTTGGGGCCGGACTATGTGTGGGTGGGTGGGTCTTCATACGCTGTGTAAGGATCCTGATTGGCGGAAGCGACGCCTGTGCAGAATGCAGGGGCGAGAAGAGAAGGTCACATGTACAGCGACGTAGGGCTGTCGCGCTAACCGCAATTTTGAGATATCGCGGTATAGACCAGCCAACCGCAGGGCATGCCAAGCAACCGCATCACCGCGATATTCACGTTTTTTCTTTCTTTCTTTCTAATCTTTTTTTTTTTTTTTTTTTGTTGTTGCAGGGTCCATCTTGTTTTACGCTTACATTCGGGCGTAATAAATGTTAAATAAATTCATAATGAAAATGAGCTAAGAGCGACATTTTCCTGCCAACTGTTTGCATCCGTTGCTGCTGAGTTTCAGGCTTTGTGTTTTAAAATGTAAACAATCGCAACATGAATTATAGGCAAGTTTATTAATGATCAAATTGAGTTCACACTCAATAAAATACTTGTAATTTAGACTATATTTAAACAGCCTTGGCGTACTTAAACACTTAATGACGGGTAATATGGCATTGCAGCCTGCAAATATTCTCTTGCTGGCTTGCTGGAATGATTTAAATGAATTTTTTCGTTGAATAAAAATGTATTGAAACGAATAATAACTTAAAATGTAGTATATATTGTTATGTTAATTATACCTACTAAATAGATAGTTAATAGTGGCGCGATAACCAGGCTAGATTTGCTTTGCTCTGTAAAGTCGCATGCAGGATCAGTACACGTGTATTAGTGTAACGTTGGGAACATCACTACCCCACTCAGATCCTCTCTAAACCACATCAGGTGAACATGTTGGTTCTTCTAGCGTGCATGATAACGCAGGTTTAAACTCTTACAGACTTTATTATTAATTCTATTTTTTTTTTTACCATATTTTGATTAGAAGTGCATTTAGAATATTTAGCCTGAACTCTTTTTTTTTTCGTTTCACAGTGCATATCTAGCCTAGGCTAGAAGCTTAATTTAAAGCTTTTTTTAATAGAGAAAAGACGCGCATCCCTGCTCTGTTCTGTATTTAACATTAAACACGCATTTCATTGGTCTTAAAGCTGTCTCATCTTTGTCATTATAAAGCAATAATATACCGAATCATAGCCTAACAATAAAGCTTGTTTATATAGCTCTAAAATCCAGATAAATTAAGTAATTTTCAAAAAACAAAAAAAATGGCGATATCACCGCATACCGCGATATTAAGACAGGCTGAATATCGCAAGGGGAAATTCTTTCACCGTGACAGCCCTACAGCGACGTGCTCTCCTTGGATGCAATCTGGTATCTCTCAGCAGCGGAAGACAAAATCGAATGCGCTAAATCGGGAGGAAAATGGGGAGAAAATGCATTTAAAAAAAAAAATTATGCCGGTCTCATGGTGGTCTCCCTAGCCCTGTTGCTAACTTCTTTTGGATATGTTTCTGCTTTTAGTAAAGTGTTTGTAACAAATCTTGGTTTTTAGGCATCAGTACCTTGAATGTCATGGCTCATGACACTAATATGTGTAAAAAGCAGATGTGCTTACTTGTACAACAAAGGAAAACTTGAGATTTAACAATCAGGATAAAAGCTTTTGTCTTAATTTTGCTTCACATTTTAACCCACCCAGTGTTTTCTGTTTTGTTCTTGACTGTGTTTAGTCCTGCTCTAATGTGGAGTGCTGGACCCTCCAATGTAATGTGGGTCTGCTGGAAAAAGGAACCAGTGCCATACTGCAAGTGCGCTCACGAATTTGGGGTGAGACGTTCATGGCGGTAAGTTACATTCAGAAATATGTTTGCGTTATTATGTGTGACATTTAGAGCTGTCCATGTGAACACTTTCTGCCATAGAACCATAATTCAGGCTTTGCAACCACAAATGAAAGGCTTTTAAAAAGTAGCAGAGCACTCAGTATAGTTATTGCTTTAATGAAATATGGATGTTAATTATGAACTGTGATATTCCATCATGAATTAGTCAGTCTGCTAGCACAGAGGAAAAAACTGGATGATTGGATCTCTGGTTAGCCACTGTTCCATTAAGATGTTTTTCTATGTGTGTGGTTTCGTTTGAATGTAGGAAAGTTAAATGGTATGGTTAAACAACATGTCTTTGTGGTTAGGCTGTTCATGCACTGGTCTTTCAGCCAATATAATGCATATTTTTAAAGACTTTGAAAATTCATTATATGCAGATTATTAACTCTCATTGTTCATGACTGGAATGTCATGGCTTTTTTAGAACCACTACCATAGAAAAATACCATCACCTGCAGTTTATTCATAAAATTCTTCTTACTCTATTTAATGTGACATACACCGACCAGACATAACATTATGACCACTGACAGGTGAAGTGAATAACACTGATTATCTCCATCACAGCACCTGTTAGTGGGTGGAATATATTAGGCAGCAAGTGAACATTTTATCCTCATAGTTGATGTGTTAGAAGCAGGAAAAATGGGCAAGCGTAAGGATTTGAGTTTGACGAGGGTCAAGAAGTGATGGCTAGACGACTGGGTCAGAGCATCTCCAAAACTGCAGCTCTTGTGGGGTGTTCCTGGTCTGCAGTGGTCAGTATTTATTAAAAGTGGTCCAAGGAAGGTACAGTGGTAAACCGTCGACAGGATCATGGGCGGCCAAGGCTTATTGATGCACGTGAGAAGCGAAGGCTGGTCTGTATGGACCGATCCAACAGACGAGCTACTGTAGCTCAAATTGCTGAAGAAGTTAATGCTGGTTCTGATAGAAAGGTGTCAGAATACACAGCGCATTGCAGTTTGTTGCGTATGGAGCTGCATAGCCACAGACCAGTCAGGCTGCCCATGCTGACCCCCGTCCACCACCGAAAGCGTCAACAATAGGCACGTGAGCATCGGAACTGGACCATGGAGCAATGGTAGAAGGTGGCCTGATCTGGTGAATCATGTTTTCTTTTACATCACGTGGATGGCCAAGTGGGTGTGTGTCGCTTACCAGGGTGAACACATGGCACCAGGATGCACTATGGGAAGAAGGCAAGCCAGCGGAGGCAGTGTGATGCTTTGGGCAACGTTCTGCTGGGAAATCTTGGGTCCTGCCATCCATGTGGATGTTACTTTGACACGTACCACCTACCTAAGCATTGTTGCAGACCATGTACACCCTTTCATGGAAACGCTATTCCCTGATGGCTGTGGCCTCTTTCAGCAGGATAATGCGCTCTGCCACAAAGCAACAACGCTTCAGGAATGGTTTGAGGAGCACAACGAGTTTGAGGTGTTGACTATGCCTCCAAATTTCCCAGATCTCAATCCAGTCGAGCATCTGTGGGAGGTGCTGGACAAACAAGTCTGATCCATGGAGGCCCCACCTCACAACTTACAGGAGTTAAAGGATCTGCTGCTGACATCTTGGTGCTAAATACCACAGCACACCTTTAGGGGTCTAGTGGAGTCCATGCCTCGAAGGGGTCAGGGCTGTTTTGGCAGCAAAAGGGTGACCAACACAATATTAGAAAGATGGTCATAATGTTATGCCTGATCAGTGTATATACACAAATAAACTGGATGAAATGATATATGCAGCAGTTTTAATTGTCTCTCTCTTGCCCTTCAGATGCCTTATAAGAATTTTATTCTGGAGTGTTTAGTTAGTTACAAGGTTGAGAAGATGCCATATGCCATTTTACCCAAAGAGACTCCAAATGGATCTAAAAAGGTATTGTTTCTGTTATATATGTTCAGTAAAAAGCCATTATGGTTAAAATGAATTTAAATGTTTATGGTATTTACATTATGTTTATGTTATTTATTGAATTAGATGGTTACACCTGTGGTGTGGAATAAACCAGACAGTCCGTATGATGTGCCCTTGTGGATTATCATTCTGGCAATATTAATAGGACTCCTCCTGCTGGCCCTGCTCATCTATGTTCTATACAAAGTAAGTATTTCCATGATTTAAACCATACTCATCTCTAGACTGTTTAAGAGCCATTAAATCACACTAGTTTGATGGGTTTCAGCCTCTAGGAGCTGGGATGGGTCAGATGTTGGACAGTATTTATGATCACATCTGACCAGCATATTTCTTTAGACTTTTGCTGTCAGATCCATATTTGTTGTTTGACATGTATTACAACTTTATTCTTATACAGAGGATTTAGAAAGTATTCAGACTTTTTTTGCTCACTTTATTGTGTTTTGGATTTGATTTTATAGAGATATACAACCCCAAATCAGAAAAAGTTGGGACAGTATGGAAAATGCAAATAAAATAAAAACACAGTGTTCCTTACATTTACTTTGACTTTTATTTGATTGCAGACAGGATGAACCTGAGATATTTCATGTTTTATCTGCTCAACTTCATTTCATTTGTTAATATACCTCCATTCCTGCATTTCAGGCCTGCAACACATTCCAAAAAAAGTTGGGACGGGGGCAATTTAGGGCTAGTAATTAGGTGAAAAACACTTAATAACATGATGTCAACAGGTGATTGTACCAAACCATGATTTCAAAGGCAGCATCCATGAAAGGCTTTGATGAGTAAAGATGATCAGAGGATCTCCAGTTTATCAAAAAATGTGTGAGAAAATTATTGAAATGTTTAAAAACAATGAATCTCAAAGAAAGATTGGAATGGATTTGCATATTTCTCCCTCTACAGTGCATAATATCATTAAACGATGCAATTAATCGGGAGGAATTTTAGTGCGTAAAGGCCAAGGACGCAAGCTTAGGCTGAACGCCCGTGATCTTCGATCCCTCAGGCGGCACTGCATCAAGAACCGCCACTCAACAATAGTTGATATAACCACATGGGTGAGGGATTACTTTGGCAAACCTTTGTCAAGCACTACAATACAGAGTTACATGCACAAATGCCACTTAAAACTTAACTGTGCAAAAGAGAAGCCTTACGTTAACCATGTCCCGAAGCGGCATCGACTTCTCTGGGCTCGGAGGCATCTAGGATGGACCATCACACAGTGGAAACATGTATTGTGGTCAGATGAATCAGCATTCCAGACGACCCCGTACTGTTGCACATCTTAAGACGTGTTTGCTTTGGTGGTAAATGCTTTACTGTCCCAACTTTTTTTGGAATGTGTTGCAGACCTGAAATGCAGGAATGGATGTTTATTAATAAATGAAATGAAGTTGACCAGACAAATCATGAAATATCTCAGGTTCATCCTGTCTGCAATCAAATAAACTCTGTTTTTTATTTGCATTTTCCATGCTGTCCCAACTTTTTCTGATATGGGGTTGTATTTACAACATATTCAGGACTTTTATTAAAGACTTTGTAGAAGCCCCTCTAGCAGCAATTACATCTCTAAGTCTTATTTGATACATCTCTCTACAAGTTAGTTTAGAGAAGTATCTAAGAAATGGGCAGTTTATCCCATTTTTAAGGGCAGATTCTTTCGTCAGATCTTCACATGTTCACAATTGCTATCTTCACAACGTTTGAAGGGTATCATTCAAAGACATTCAGAGATTTGATACCACAATACCACTTCAGTATTGTCTTGGCTGTTGAAGGGTGAGCTGTTGCCCTAGTCTGAGCTCAGGCATGCACCACAGCAGAAGGTTTTCTTCAAGGATGTTCCTGTATTTGGCTTCATTCAACAGTTCCTCAGTTTTTACTAGTCTTATGAATTCTTACCTGTCTTTGTTGGTGAGACATACTAAGATGGTACATGTTATCCAATTTGGCTGGGCTAACAACTTTGAAACGTTCTTTTTGGTCTTGCAGTACATACGTTTTATAATGCCATTATACACTGCCATGCCAAAAGTCATGGGATAGGATCATGTTGGACCCCTTCTAGCCCAGCAAAGTGAAGCGACTCAACCTGACATCAATTCCACAAGTGGATGGAAGCCATCTGGAGGAATGTTGAGCTATGCCATCTGGATAGCCACCCACAGATCTGTGGTATTTTTGTAGGTGCAGGATCTCGGGTGCAAATGAACCTCTCCATCGCATTCCATAAATGCTCGACTGGGCTTATGTCAGGCGAATGTGCAAGCCACACGCTTCATCCAAACTGTACAGAATGCTGCTCAAATCAACTCAGGACAATTTGGGTCCAATTGCAAGGTGGATTATCCTGCTTGAATATCCCATTATTGTGGGTGTACATGAAGTCCATAAAGAGCTGTAAATGGTCACCCACCAAGCAGTGAAAGCCACTAGGACACACCCGAAACCAGTTTGGAACCACCACCGGTCTGCACAGTGCCCTGTTGACAGCTGGGGTCCATGGATTCATGGGGTCTGAATCAAAGACGAACTTAACTATCAGCCAAAAACTATTGATAACTTGATTCAGCAGACCACACCACATGTTGCCAGTCCTTAACATTTAACAAAGGCACTCAGGTGGGTCTTTTGCTCCTCTATCCCATGGAAGCTTAAGAACCCTGGACAGACCTGTATGATGTGTGTGGGGGCATCTGCTAAAGTCGCTTGTCTGTTCACACGGACAATTCTAGCCAGATGCAGCCGGTCACAATCAGCACGTACCCATGGGCAGCCACTGTGCTGTACACTGTGGGTGATAATGCCTACTATCATGTATTCCTAGTACGTGTGACACTGTGCCTTGAGGAATGTTGAATGCATGAAATGTCCCACGTGTCTGGCACCTACTATCATGTGATAATTCACTTTGACTTGCCATGAGCATACTGGCCAGTGTTCAGCCTCACTCACAAGTTAACACCTTTCAACTTGTACAGCTGTGGTCATTCCCAAGCTCTCCCCTGAGGTAACATCACTTACATACTGCTATCCCATGACTTTTGGTATGTTACTGTATTGTACCATGTGTATGTGTACCATTAATAAAAAGGCATCCCTCCAAAATATTGAGTTCAGTTCAACAGGTGTATAAAATATATTATGCTTTCAACATTGTAGTAACAGTTTGGGAAAGACATTTTCAGGTTCCAGCATGACTGTGCCCCCTCTCACAAAGCGAGGTCCATAAAGACCGGTTGACAGGTTTGGTGTGGAGGAACTCCAGGGGCCTGCACAGAGCCCTATCCTCAACCCAAATGAACATCATTGGGATGAACTGAAACACATTGCAAGGCATCAGATTTACCTCAAATGAAATGTTTTCTTTATAGAAAGGAAAAAACTAAATAATATGACTTATAGTGGCGCCCAGGTGGCGCAGCGGGATTTTCCGATAGCACACCAACGCAGAGAATCTGAACACCCCGGTTTGAAACTCTGCGTTGCCACCTGTCGACTGGGCGCCATCTAGCGGGCATAATTGGCATTGCCTGCAGCAGGCACGTTTCTGCTAGGGCGGGATGACCGGACTATGTGGGTTTTTTCCCCCGCCTAATCTAGTCGTCTCCAATTACCCTGATTGCGTCCTCTATACTGATTCGACCCTTCACCGTTGACTGAGGACGCCTCTCAACTGGCATACGCCCCCTCCGGCACGTACAATCAGTACAGACTGCATTTTTCACCTGCACGAGTCGAGTTCATACACTTGACGGGCACTGTGTATAGAGGGCCACACCCCCATCCGCATTATTCCTCAGCCCTGTGCAGGTGCCATCAGTTTTGAGAACCTATGATCCGACTTTCTTACCCTCTAACCCTGAACAACAGCCAATCATGTTAATGCTGCCGCCCAGCCTAGTCGGAAAGGCAGAGCTGAGATTCGATACAATGTGTTCGAAACCCCAACTCTGGTGCGCTAGCGTACTTTACCGCTGCGCCACCTGAGCGGCTTTGGTGGGGTCTTTAAACGCTGTGTATGGACCCTGGTTGACAGATAGAGAGGCAGTGCAGAATGCATGAATAGAAAAGGGTTCCGCTAAGGGCTGCACACGGGTTGGAGGAGGCGTGAGCAATATAACCTCCTCGACTGCAATCAGGGATCCCCAGCAGCGGAAGACAAACTGACTACGCTAAATTGGGAGAAAATGCATAAATAAACCTACTGTGTAATACTTAATTTCTTTCCTCATTTTGTTGTCTTCCAGCTCGGATTCTTCAAGAGAACCCCCTATGGCACTGCCATGGAAAAGGCCAAGCTTAAACCTCAGGCTGCATCCGAGGCCTAACAAGGCCTCTTCAGGAAGGACGAAAGTAAGGACGAAAGACCACTGGATCTCCACTGCACTGCACTGGACAGAAAGACTCTTGAGGACTCAAAGCCAAATGAATGTGTTTCGAATCGTAAATTTTTTGTTACTTTGTTTTGCTGTGGGTTTGGATTGCATTCACGAGTAGTAGCCTAACACTCAGTAGCAATGCTTCAGAAGAGTTTGGAAAGAGCCTAACCAAAGAGAAGAACCAGAGCCTATACAGCGGCAAGGCTGTACATCAGTGGACTGAAATTCTTCTACTCATTCTACTCAAGGACAATACTTATTTTACCTGCACTCTATGCAATGTTCACTGTTAAAACCTTTTTATTGTTCTTTTAACATGTTTAACATATTTTTGGTGCTACATTTTGCCTACATTTTTTCTCCCTTTAAATTATAAGAGTTTCGAATTTGAGTTTTAATGCATTGTTGTCTATCGTAAAGCTGTTATAACCCAAAGAGTATGAGGTCACACTAGCAAACACCTCATCACTTTTTTTCATCATTTTTTTTCTGTTGTCCATATAATGTTCAGTTGGAAATACCTGTCTAAATAATTGTTTCATCTTACGAGGAAATCTTTGTGTATTCTAGGTTCAAAGCAAATCAGTTTTTCACCTCCTGTTTAAATATCTCCAGATTTGATGTCTCAGGTGATCAGTTTCAACATCAGGTGTGCCACGCTCAAAAAGACTTGAAATCCAAGACTGATTGCTTTCTGAGCGTGACCATTTTCTCCTGCTGACCTGACCAGGGAGAGCATCACCTTATAATTGTTGGGGCACACAACTGGATCTGGGCTAGGAATCCTGATGAAATGGCTTGACGCAAAGCAGTGCTTTGAATACTACATAGGACAGACTCTTGCTATCCCTAAAGGTGCGGCAGGGGGTGTCGATGAGGACATGGAGATCTGTTCTGAGTGCAGTTAGCCACTGTACACAATTGAAATGGGATTGTACTTGTCACCCTGATCTTGCGAATGAATACTGTTACGTCTGTAGAGATAGCAAATACTGAAGGATAATACCGGTAACCAATGACACAGTCCAAAACGGCAGTCTCGGCTCGGGACTGAATGGAAAAAAAAAACTTTTTGTTTAGTTATTTTGTCTAGTGTGAGGGTGGATGTATGTGTGTTTGTCTGGATTCGTTAATGTGTGTTTTCCTGGTCGCTCCGTTTTTTTTTTAGTTTCTTTTAATTAACATCGTAGTGCATAATAGCATGGTAATGCAGAGCCTGGTGCCAAAGTGGCCACTCAGGGTGACTATCTGCACTCGAATGCATTGCACTTAATAACATCAAACAATGACGAGCATGGGGAAGACTCAGGATCCATACATGAAGTGCAATACTGTTTTTTCTCATGCCCCTGTTTACCCCCCTTCCCCTATGTAATTTTGTTAATGTTACACAAGTATTTTCATACAGGCTATAATATGTTGAGCTGAAGAGATTGTGGTGATGATTGTGAATACTGTTTGAAGGGATGGCATGATCAAACATCATCAAGTATGTTATTTTGTACAGCAGACGTTTCAAGCTACTTTTTGGTGTTGCCCTTGATTGTGTGTTTAAATTTAAATAACAATTACGAAATGTAACTGTTTACTGTCATTTTACAGTTTTATAGAATATATTTCTACTAGTAAAACAACAAGCGGTTTCCTTTACCCCTTATTACTCCAAGTAATTACTGTACCAACATATACACTGATCAGCCATAACATTGAAACCTTGTTTCTACACTCACTGTCCATTTTATCAGCTCAACTTTATAGTTCTACAATTACTGACAGTAGTCCATCTGTTTCTCTACATACTTTTTTAGCCTGCTTTCACCCTGGTCTTCAATGGTCAGGACCACCACAGAGCAGGTAATATTTAGGTGGTGGATCATTCTCAGCACTGCAGTGACAATGACATGGTGGTGGTGTGTTAGTGTGTGTTGTGCTGGTATGAGTAGATCAGACATAGCAGCGCTGCTGGAGTTTTTAAATACCGTGTCCACTCACTGTCCACTCTATTAGACACGCCTACCTAGTTGGTCCACCTTGTAGATGTAGAGTCAGAGACGATCGCTCATATATTGCTGCTGTTTCAGTTCATCTTCAAGACCTTCATTGGTCACAGGATGCTGCCCACGGTGGACTATTCTCAATGCAGCAGTGACAGTATTGCTGTGTCTTGTTCACTCATACCAGCACAACACACACTAACACACCACCACCATGCCAGCGTCACTGCAGTGCTGAGAATGATCCACCACCCAAATAATACCTACTCTGTAGTGGTCCTGGGAGAGTCCTGACCATTGAAGAACAGCATGAAAGGGGGCTAACAAAGCATGCAGAGAAACAGATGGACTACAGTCAAAAATTGTAGAACTACAAAGTGCTTCTATATGGTAAGTGGAGCTGATAAAATGGACAATGTGTGTAGAAACAAGGAGGTGGTTTTAATGTTATGGCTGATTGGTGTATATGCACACCACATTGAAGTGGCAGTTTAAAAAAAGCTTAACCAACATCCTCTTAACCAAATCAGTGTTGTAGTTTTCCTGAGCTTGTTTCCTCTGCTGAGTACTTGATTTGCATTTAAAAAGCAGAAATTGCCTAATTGTTTTAAAAACCAGTTGTTGCTCAATGTACAGGTTTAATCGATCACTATTTTATATTTGATGGATCAGATGATTTCCACAAGCACCATTCAATAATCCTAATTGGAATGAAGCATAAAATGATTAAGGTAGTAATTATTAATTACCTTGTTTAAATTTGTCCTATGCTTAGCTATGATCTGAGACTCAAAGATCCTTTTGTTATCTAACATTTTTAACACCTTCAAAATCTTAAGCTTGTTTTACATTTCAGCAAGAGGAAGCACTGGTTTACACACACACACACACACACACACACACACACACACACACACACACACACACACACACATATATATGTGCACATTTTGTCCCCTGTCCCACCATCCCACTTTTTCTGATTGAAGTTGTAAATATGATTTGGCTAGAGGATTCTTTTGTTTTTGGCTGAAACTTATTTGACATAAAATTGCATCACCCCATATTGGGGAAATTGAGGGATGTTAAAGGATTGAATTATTTGTATGATATTTTAAATAAACCGTTTCATTTTTTCTGTGTAAATTTTGTTGTAAAAAAGTTATTAGTTTACGCTGCTTTACTACAAAAACAAATGTGTCAGTGGCACGCTACTACAGTCTTCGGTTTCTCCATTTACTCCAGTTTTCACCCAAAATAGGGCAGTTATAACCTAGTGGTTAAGGTACTGGACCAGCAATCCAAAGGTCGCTGGTTTAAGCCTCACCACTGCCAGGTTGCCACTGTTGGGCCTTTGAGCAAAGCCCTTAACCCTCAATTGCTTAGACAATATACTGTCACAGTACAAAGTCGCTTTGGATAAAAGTGTCAGCTAAATGGCAAAAATTTAAAATGTCATTGTAAATATGTCAGTAGGATGCATAACGCATTGATTCACATCTATGGGTGGGCTAAGTGGGTAGCAACGTCACCTCACAGCAAGAAGGTCCTGGGTTCGATCCCCAGGCGGGGCGGTCCAGATCCTTTCTGTGTGAGGTTTGCATGTTCTCCCCGTGTCCGCGTGGGTTTCCTCCGGCTGCTCCGGTTTCCTCCCACAGTCCAAAGACATGCAAATAAGACACTAAATTGTCCAAGATTGTGTTCGATATAACCTTGTAAACTGATGACTCTTGTGTAATGAGTAACTACCGTTCCTGTCATGTAACCAAAGTGTAAAACATGATGTTAAAATCCTAATAAACAAACACATCTATGGGTGTACGGCAGAATTACTGTACAGTGTTACACTGTACAATGGCCATTCATATGAAGTTGGCTCCCCCTTGTGGCTATTCTCTGTTTTGGAAAGGCTCTTTACAAGTGTGTTTGTGAATACAGTGGTACCTTGAAACTCGACTTCAATTTGTTCTGGGAGTGGCGTTGAGTTTAAAAGAGGCTGAATTTCAAGATATTTATTCCCATAAGGATGGGAAACCTGTTCCATGGTCCTGTGAAACTGCATATATTTTTGGCTAATGTAAAATAATGGGGTTGTTTTTGACACGAATACACTGAAAATAACACAAATATAATGTAAAAACACAAAGCTTAACGTGAATTATTGTACTAAAACAACAAGCGAGGAATTTCATTAGTGGAGAGAACTTATGAGCAGTAATAATTAAGCTTTTTTTTAAAAAGATAAGCGTTTTAGAACGGAAAAGCTGATTCTCACAATTTCTCAGCACCCTGAGCTATAACACAAGTTTAAGAGTGAAACAGGAGCTAAACATAGATACATGAGGACGCTTGTTCCACACAAATGCAGATTCTCTTCATATTCGCACTTTGATGACATTTTAACGCACCACTCAAGCCAAGCGCTAAACAAAATGGCAGCCGCACAAATGTCGAGTTTAATGTAAACGCAGAGTTTAGAGGTAGAAATTTCTCGATGAAGGGTGTTGAGTTTCAAAGATTTCCAGTTTAGGGGACGTCGAGTTACAATGTACCCCTGTAGTTGCAATTATGTATTTCTGCAGGCTGGAATTGCTCCAAATGAGAGGGACGTGACTCCATACGAGCAGGGCATAACTCCAAATAAGAGTTTTTAGGCAGTTTAGACCAGTGGCATTTAGAGAATACGAAGTTATTGTGCCACGTAGACAGCGATTGAGTAGGTTGTACAGTGTATCACAAAAGTGAGTACACCCCTCACATTTCTGCAAATATTTCATTATATCTTTTCATGGGACAACACTATAGAAATAAAACTTGGATATAACTTAGAGTAGTCAGTGTACAACTTGTATAGCAGTGTAGATTTACTGTCTTCTGAAAATAACTCAACACACAGCCATTAATGTCTAAATAGCTGGCAACATAAGTGAGTACACCCCACAGTGAACATGTCCAAATTGTGCCCAAAGTGTCAATATTTTGTGTGACCACCATTATTATCCAGCACTGCCTTAACCCTCCTGGGCATGGAATTCACCAGAGCTGCACAAGTTGCTACTGGAATCCTCTTCCACTCCTCCATGATGACATCACGGAGCTGGTGGATGTTAGACACCTTGAACTCCTCCACCTTCCACTTGAGGATGCGCCACAGGTGCTCAATTGGGTTTAGTCCATCACCTTTACCTTCAGCTTCCTCAGCAAGGCAGTTGTCATCTTGGAGGTTGTGTTTGGGGTCGTTATCCTGTTGGAAAACTGCCATGAGGCCCAGTTTTCGAAGGGAGGGGATCATGCTCTGTTTCAGAATGTCACAGTACATGTTGGAATTCATGTTTCCCTCAATGAACTGCAGCTCCCCAGTGCCAGCAACACTCATGCAGCCCAAGACCATGATGCTACCACCACCATGCTTGACTGTAGGCAAGATACAGTTGTCTTGGTACTTCTCACCAGGGCGCCGCCACACATGCTGGACACCATCTGAGCCAAACAAGTTTATCTTGGTCTCGTCAGACCACAGGGCATTCCAGTAATCCATGTTCTTGGATTGCTTGTCTTCAGCAAACTGTTTGCGGGCTTTCTTGTGCGTCAGCTTCCTTCTGGGATGACGACCATGCAGACCGAGTTGATGCAGTGTGCGGCGTATGGTCTGAGCACTGACAGGCTGACCTCCCACGTCTTCAACCTCTGCAGCAATGCTGGCAGCACTCGTGTCTATTTTTTAAAGCCAACCTCTGGATATGACGCCGAACACGTGGACTCAACTTCTTTGGTCGACCCTGGCGAAGCCTGTTCCGAGTGGAACCTGTCCTGGAAAACCGCTGTATGACCTTGGCCACCATGCTGTAGCTCAGTTTCAGGGTGTTAGCAATCTTCTTATAGCCCAGGCCATCTTTGTGGAGAGCAACAATTCTATTTCTCACATCCTCAGAGAGTTCTTTGCCATGAGGTGCCATGTTGAATATCCAGTGGCCAGTATGAGAGAATTGTACCCAAAACACCAAATTTAACAGCCCTGCTCCCCATTTACACCTGGGACCTTGACACATGACACCAGGGAGGGACAACGACACATTTGGGCACAATTTGGACATGTTCACTGTGGGGTGTACTCACTTATGTTGCCAGCTATTTAGACATTAATGGCTGTGTGTTGAGTTATTTTCAGAAGACAGTAAATCTACACTACTATACAAGCTGTACACTGACTACTCTAAGTTATATCCAAGTTTCATGTCTATAGTGTTGTCCCATGAAAAGATATAATGAAATATTTGCAGAAATGTGAGGGGTGTACTCACTTTTGTGATACACTGTATGTGTTACCCATGCCTATCATTATTCAGGAAGGAATATCATTGTTGCACATATTTTGGCAATCATTATCTGTCAGCTCCTTTCACCCAGTGCTCCCTAAAAAGGCTGCTCTCCTCCCAGTGCCCACAGGAAGGTTACCCTTCCTCCTACTAGTGATGTTAACTGCCACACAGTACCCCCTGGGGACATTATAACTCAGTGTTCATATATCATAAAGGACAATTAGTTTAAACAATGGTTCAATAATTTATTTACCAAAATATAATTTACAAATGTATATGAAAATATGAAAATTAGATGTGTTTATAGTAATATAAACAATATAGTAATTAAACCTCTAATGCCTTATATCCAGTTATTGAGGTTATCTGTGTCAGTATAATACACAATCATTTGAACAGCAGCTAATAGCATTATCTCAAAAGCTCAGTTGCTGCAGTTACTTACTGATACACACAAAACATACCAAAAGTATGTGGACACCTTATTAAAACTATGACTAGCTAGTTGAACATCCAATCCAAAACCATGGGTATTTATTGATAGTAAATGAATTGAATTGTGTCTGTAGAAAATTGTGCCCTTTCAGTCAAAAGAGCTTTTGTGAGCACACTGATGTTGGATGAGAGGGCCTGGCTGGCAATTTACTGCAACTATGAGTTCATCCTTAAGTTGTCCAAGAGGGGTGAGGTCCAGAGCTCGGTTCAGGCCACTGGAATTCCACTATATCAATTAATGTCTATATGGATCCCACTTTGTGTACTAGGGGGTACAGGCATGCTGGCCAAAAAACAACTAAATGTAATAACTAAAAGGGGTGTCCATATATTTTTGGCCAAATAGTTTAGCTGTTTAAACACAACACTTCTCGTAAGGCTTTCAACAAAGAACAAAAAGCATTGCTGTAACATTTCTTTAAATGGCTTTTCAAAGCGTCTTCTCCAGTCATCAACACTGAGGGTCATCATGGATTTATCTGAAGACTTAAAACTGATATTGACATCATCCTCCAGTATGGAGCTGAACTAATGAAAGAAGAGGCAGGTGCGAGCTGAACACTAGCGCTCTAGGTCTCTGGAGAGCTGGGTCAGTTTCTTCTGATTGTCAATGACGTTGAGGTTCTGGATGTAGTGTCTTACACTGGTGGCCTTACGTATAGTCAGGGACTGGTCTGAATCTAAATGAGAAAAATGAATATGAAGAATGAAATATATACAGTGCATATAAAAAGTAATAACACCCTTGACTTAAAAAATTATAACATCATGTTTTCATATAATATTAAATACTAAACTTTTTATGTCACTTTTAGTGTTTTATTAATAATTTAGTTCCTCCTGTTTAGAGCATGTGTTAACTTACTATCATTAAGAAAATTAACAAAACAAATCATTTGACCTGGGGTGCCCAAACCGTTCAGTAAGGTCACCGCTGAGATTCGAACCCTGATCTAAACAAGCCTAACAGACCGCTGTACCACCTAAGCGCCACATTCCAATAATAAATGAATAATATTACTCATTCACTCACTTTCTTAACCACTTATCCAATCAGGGTAGTGGGTTTTTGCTGGAGCCTATCCCAGCTTTTCAATGGGAGCAAGGCACACAGTAACACCCTGAACGGGGCACCAGTCCATCACAGGGCAGACACACATACACACACCCATTCACCTGTAGGGCAAGTCAGTGTCTCCAATTAACCTGACTGCATGTTTTTGGATTGTGGGAGGAAACCGGAGCTCCCGGAGGAAACCCACGCAAACACGGGGAGAACATCTGCACAGAAAGGACCCGGACTGCCCCACCTAGGGATCGAACCCAGGACCTTCTTGCTGTGAGGCAACAGTGCTACCCATTTAGCCACCTTGTGAATAATATTACTATGAATAATAATAATATTAATAATAATACAATCCAGTATTTTAAGTGCTTAGCTACACTCTATGTTAATTCCTGTGATTTATTTGTTTTTAGTACAAAAAAGAATTAATATTCATACAAGTAAAGATGTGAAACAGTACTATAGAACACCACAAGGGAGAGTTTTACCATAAGCTTGGCTTCTACATTTTCGGACCATCTTCACTGTCTTGGCAATCAGTCGCTGTAAATATTTTAACATAAAACTGTTATACTTTAATATATTTTAATACTTAAAAAAAACTGTATGATTTCACAAATGTAAATAATCCTTATCCGCAGTCTCACCATTTTCTCAAAGTTAACCAGACGATCAGTGTAATTCTTGTTTCCCTCATGGATAAAGGTCATGTCTGGAAAATAAACTCAGCTGAATTAAAAGCATAATGATTGCCCAATTACAACCCCAAATCAGAGAAGGTTGGGCATGGAAAATGCATATAAAATAAATATGCAGTGTTGCTTACATTTACTTTGACTTTTATTTGATTGCAGACAGGATGAACCCAAGATATTTCATGTTTTGTCTGCTCAACTTCATTTTATTGATGATCTTCGATCCCTCAGACGGCACTGCATCAAGAACCGCCACTCAACAATAGCTGATATAACCACATGGGTGAGGGATTACTTTGGCAAACCTTTGTCAAGCACTACAATACAGAGTTACATGCACAAATACCACTTAAAACTTTAATGTGCAAAAAAGAAGCCTTATGTTAACCATGTCCAGAAGCAGCGTCGACTTCTCTGGGCTCGGAGGCATCTAGGATGGACCATCACACAGTGGAAACATGTATTGTGGTCAGATGAATCAGCATTCCAGGTCTTTTTTGGAAAAAATGGACACCGTGTGCTCCGGACCAAAGACGAAAAAGGACCATCCAGACTGTTATCAGCAACAAGTCCAAAAGCCAGGGTCTGTCATGGTATGGGGCTGTGTCAGTGCGCTTGGTAAAGGTCATTTATACTTCTGTGATGCAGCATTAATGCAGAAAAGTACATTGAGATCTTAGAACAACATATGCTGCCTTCAAGACGTCATCTTTTCCAGGGACGTCCATAAATTTTTCAACAAGACAATGCAAAACCACATGCTGCACACATTACAAAGGCATGGCTGCGAAAGAAGAGGGTACGGGTACTGGACTGGCCTGCCTGCAGTCCTGACCTGTCCCCAATAGAGAATGTGTGGAGAATTTTGAAAGGAAAAATGCGACAACGACGACACCGTACTGTTGCACATCTTAAGACGTGTTTGCAGGAAGAATGAGACAAAATAAAAGCTGAAACACTAAATCACTTGGTATCCTCGGTGCCAAAACGTCTTTTAAGTGTGGTGAAAAGGAATAGCAACATTACAAAGTGGTAAATGCTTTACTGTCCCAACTTGTTTTGGAACGTGTTGCAGACCAGAAATGCAGGAATGGATGTTTATTAATAAATGAAATGAAGTTGAGCAGACAAAACATGAAATATCTCAGGTTCATCCTGTCTGCAATCAAATAAAAGTCAAAGTAAATGTAAAAAACTCTGTGTTTTTATTATTGATTTGAGGTTATATATCATAAAGCATCAAATATAGTCAAGTAAATAATTTATGTTTGTAATTTTTAATTGTGTGACAAGTGAGCTGTACCTTTAATTATCAGAGGCATGAAGGGGATGTAGGGTGGGTTGAGTTTTGCCACTGCTAGCCTATAAGCTCTGTGATTGCGGGATGGATCCTGTAAAATGAATGATGGCAGTCAGAAAACCACAATGCATGTTTACTGAGTAGGATATTTCCTTAGTGCTACACTCACCAGTAATCTCTCGTTTGAACAGTAGACCCTTTTGGTTTTGCTTGGCAACCTCTAGTGAAGGGTAAAAAATTTACATCATGAAAATCAGAGTGAATCAAAGCAATTGGATGAATGGTGAAGTAACTAACGCTCACCTCCCACGTCTTATAGAGCCTTTGCACTGCACTATTACTCAGGCCAAACATCACTGCAAAAAATGAGTTATAGTTTTTCTGCTCCTTCAACCTACAATAAACATTACGTCAATCAGAAAAAAATACATTTTAACCTGGTACTTCATTGATAATTTAAACCTCTTCGCCTCTGTTATTGCATATTTGAAGTCATTGTAGGTAAACACAATCATGCAATTTGTTCATTCTTTTATTTAACTTATTTAGGACAAAGAAAGGATTCACAATGTTTTGACTGAGTAAAAAGTTGATAGAATATTGAAGTTACACCATTTTGACAAAATTCACAACAAGTAGATAAATTCCAACAGGTAAGAGTTTCATGACTGGGTAATAAAAAAAGAGATTAGTCCTAAAAGCAAGGATGGGTCATGGCTTACAAATTTATAAGAGAACTGTCAATTAAAAATGAACATTGCATGATTGCAAAGCTTGCATGAGAAACTGTCATGCTGGGATAGTCTGAGAGGGATAGTACTTTAAGCACCATATAGAAAAACTTTGTAGTTCTACAATGACTGACTGTAGTCCATCTGTTACTCTGCTACTCTCCCTGTTCTTCAATGGTCAGGACTCTACCAGGACCAACACAGAGCAGGTATTATTTGGGTGGTGGATCATTCTCAGTACTGCAGTGACACTGACATGGTGGTGGTGTGTTAGTGTGTGTTGTGCTGGTATGAGTGGATAAGACACAGCAGCGCTGATGGAATTTCTGAACACCTCACGGTCACTGCTGGACTGAGAATAGTCCACCAATCAAAAATATCCAGCCAACAGTGCCCTGTGGGCAGCATCCTGTGACCACTGATGAAGTTCAAGAAGATGACCAACTCAAACAGCAGCAATAGATCAGCGATCGTCTCTGATTTTACATCTACAAGGTGGACCAATTAGGTAGGAGTGTCTAATAGAGTGGACAGTGAGTGGACACGGTATTTAAAAACTCCAGCAGCGCTGCTGTGTCTGATCCACTCATACCAGCACAATACACACTAACACACCACCATGTCAGTGTCACTGCAGTGCTGAGAGTGATTCACTACCTAAATAATACCTGCTCTGTGGGGGTCCTGACCATTTAAGAATAGGGTGAAAGCAGGCTAAAAAAGGTATGTAGAGAAACAGATGGACTACAGTCAGTAATTGTAGAGCTATAAAGTGCTTCTATATGGTAAGTGGAGCTGATAAAGTGGACAGTGAGTGTAGAAACAAGGAGGTGGTTTTAATGTTATAGCTGAACTGTTATCATTGAAAGGTGTAAAAGCCAGCGTCTTTTTTTGGGAAGGCCATGGTTATTTCAGCAAGCCAGTGCCAAGTTTCCTTCTGCATACACTACAACAGCATGATTTTTAGCGGGCACAGAGTGTGTGCTTGACTGTCCGGCCCGCCAGGTCATTTTATGTGGCCCTAGAAAGACTAAAAGACGTATGATTGTCCGCATCCTGCCACTAGATGGTGGTGTTTCCACTTCAGCTTCTAACTAAGGCGGGTTTCAAACAACTGATGTTGAGGAATATCTACAAATAATCCCAAAATGTCCAATTAGAGAAAACTGAAGCTGAAGGAAGGTAATTTAATGAAAGATTGGAAAGCGAATATAAGTTTGTGCTTGACCGGTAAGTCTTTTATGTTATGAGGCCCGGCTACTATTTTTTACTATTGTAAAGGAGTACAATATAAATATAGATATGCAATATAAACACGGAACTAAGTGTGCTAAATTTAGCCTCTAAGAAAAACAGCAAATTGTCCAAGAATTAAAAGGCAGACTCCAACCGCAGCAGGATACGTTACAAACGGCCCTTTGAGGGCCACCATAATGCAGATGTGGCCCTCGATGGAAGTGAGTTTGGCACCCCTGGTTTATACCATGGCCTGTTGTGTTTCGTTTCTAATAGAAGGCCCATGATGAAACACACTATTCACCTTTGACACTTGCACAAGTTACTTTACCTAGTTTTGTAAGAAAATCTCCCAGGCAAATGTGTTATTTACTCTGCTGCACATGAATCAAATGTCATGAATAAAATAATTTCTTATTAAAACCATAAATCACTGCATCACATTCACCAGCTTCTGTGCATATCTGAAGATTCAGCACTGCTTACACAACTTACACAATTGATATCTTGATGAACTTCTTAAGCAACATCGCTCTCTTCGTCAGGTCCTCACACAGGCAGAGTTCAGTCACCACCCAGTACTGTACCTCGTTGAAGTGCCGCACAAACCTCTCCAGATTCGCTGTGGTGGATCCTGGGAATTTGTGTCGACCAAAAACGTAGGAGACAAGCTCCGTCTGTGGCAAAGTAATAATACAGGGTTTTTATAAGCTATATCAGAGGCAATATTTAAAATGCTTTATTTCTTTTAATGCTTTTACATGGCATAAAAAGTCAAAATAACACACCTCATATCCAGGACTAATGTGCTGTACACTTAATCACTCTACCACCCCCACTAATCAGTTATTTGGGTGCTGGACCATTCGCAGCAGTGTTGCTTTGGATAAAAAAAATGTCTGCTAAAAGCCGAAAATGTTAATGTAATTTAAAATAAGCCCAATTTGCAGAATGCTTAACCAAGGTGAAACAATGCAGTGGCTAAAAACCACAAACCAAAAGGGTAAGGAAAAAATAAAGGTGGCGAAAAAGGTAAGCTGCGGCAGCCAACTACAACAACCAAATTCTCTGAAAAAGAGTAAAGACAGAACACCCAGAACAAGCCTGGGACAGCAATGAATGAGCAGTACCCCACCCTAAAATGTGAGGTCTCGCTCATCCAAAGGCAGTTTTTCTGAAAATTTCCCAGTAAAAAACAAAGCGCCGGCATCTATGACAGTGGAAAACTGGAGCCTGGCATCACGGTTTCAAGATAAAGAAGGTTACCAACAGACGAGTAGGCTTTTTAAATGCTAAACATTTCCACCTGGAGTAAACAAGGCACAGGTGACCTCACAGTTAAGAGGAATTAACACATCAATCATCTGTGCCTCCATGCCCCATCTGCTAATCCTACATGCAGGCATAAGGGCATGATTCTTTGACCATGCAAGCTGATCTCCACAGCAGTTGGGCAGGTTTGAGTAATAAATTGACATAAATCTTAAACTTTTACACTAATTAAAAAATAAACCTTAATATTAGCATTTATAAGCATTAAAGATAAATACTGTACATTAGGGCTAAGTTTACTTTTGCAATGTTACACCTTTAGAAAAGCAAAACACTTATGTTTGTCTTTTATGTAGTAAAAGAACCTGCACATTACAATCATAGACAAAAGACTTATCTCAGATCAGATAAGGCTGTTAGTTTACAGGTGATGACAGTTTTACTGACAGTAGTGGGGGCCAAACAAACAACCACAAAACATATTTCCCTTAGCTCAAACTTTGATTACATTTTAAATGCTTAGACACCAGGTCTAGCTGTACAGAGATGTGTTGCATGCTTATGATTCACTGGCATAAGACAATGAAAATGCTAGAAAGCTTGGGCTGTTACCTCATGCATGGCCGTAAAAAGTTCCCAGTCATAGCTGGTGAGCTGGCTGGCAATGTCTTTCGGGCCTATCTGCTCCAGTGAGTCCATGGTGCTCAGATCTGGACCAAGCTGCTCCTTCAGAGGGGTCTTTCAAAACACAAATATGGCAGACAGGCTCTCTTAGTGTGAGGCTTCATGAGCAAGAAAAATGTTACTAAAGAAAGAAACTAAAGAAACAGACAACTTTACAATGCAACATACACAGAATTGAAATGATTCCTATTGGCAACATTGTATAGACTCTGTTTTTAAATCTACAATAATCTTTATATTATTAATATTAGATAGCAAATATTATTCCACTAAACACAATGGCTTTACATGTTTTCAAATGGGTGTGTGCTAGTCTTTTTATTTTTCCCAAGGCTGAGGCACTGCTGCCTTCTTGGCCTCGAAGCATTTCAGTCAGATTTTAATTCTCAAACTGTGGTAAAAAAATCATTCACCCAGGTGGTACACTAGATAAAATGGAAAAATGTGCTGCTAAAATAAAATTACATACCATATTTCCAAAAAAGTTAGGACATTTTGAATAATGCAATTAAAACAACATGTGATTTATTAATTCTCTTAAACCTTTATTTAAAGTACAAAAATGATTCATACTATTTTGCCTGACCAAATTAATTGTTTTGGTATATATAAACAAATTCTGAATGTGATGCATGCAACACAAAAAGGGGGCATGGGTAAAATAAGCAAAAAGTTCATAGAAGTTCACTGTAAAGATTCGGGAAATCCAGAAAACATTTCTTCCTGTGTAGGGCAAGGCAGGAAAATACTGTTGACCTCCAAGCCCTCAGGTGGCATTGCATAAGAAACCATCTTGCTGCTGTGATAAATATGTCCACATTGGCTCAGGAGTTCTTTAGAAAACCAGTAATCCCTTGTAAAACTGTTAGACAAAGAGAAAGACAATTCTCTTGACCTGAGCTCATCTCAGATGGACCAACATACAGTTCAAATGTGTGCTTTGGTACGATAAGTAAATTTTTCAGGTTGTAATTGGGAAAACAGATGTCAAGTTCTCTGTGCCATAGATAAAAAGGATCATCCAGACCAAACCAGCAGTACAAAAGGCAAAGTTGCACAAGTCCTGGTATGTGGATTTTAGAGAGACATGTGCTGCCAAGGCATTTTTTTTTTGGTAGTAAGTAAAAGGAAGTCCTGGTTCTTGGTTATTTCAGCATGACAATGCCATGCCTCATTTTGCACAAGCTACTACAGCATGGCTTCGTAGAGACAAAGTGTATGTGCTCGACTGGCCTGGCTGCACTCCAGAGATCTGTCTCTTCTTGAAAATGTAAGGCACATAATGAAGAGGAGAATTAGAAAATGGCAACCACAGGTGATGAAAGGTGATGTAACAGTGGTAAATATGCCTTCACTTTTCTGGAAATGGGGTTTGTAAGATCCATCTATATTTTTTTCTTTTGCAAAAAAAAACCCCTTACAGACATTATGTCATGGCTGAAGGAAACAGATGACGGTAATAATACCGCCAACTCAGACACACATAATGAAGAGGATGGCTAGTCAGCAGTATCTAAAATTAAGCACAGCACTGCTATTGTGATCAAGTGTGAAGATAGATACATGGTAGAAGACAATTAATCTAAAACTGAGATTTACTTAGACTGGCATGGAGGAGGAAACAGGAGAAACAGCAAAGAGGTACTTAAAAAAAAAAAGTTATTCATGCATTCATTTCTGCAAGAATTGACTACTGTAATTCTCTGTATATTGGGATTAGTCAGTCTCTGTTGCGGCGCTTGCAGGTAGTCCAGAACGCAGCAGCAAGGTTACTGACTAATACCAAGAAAAGAAACCATATTACACCAGTCCTTGCCTCACTACATTGGCTGCCTGTTCAGCACAGGATTCATTTTAAAGTGCTTTTATTTGTTTTTAAAGCGCTTAATGGTCAAGCCCCGGCTTATCTCAGTGGTATGCTTTCTCCCGCAACCGCACAGCGATCTTTAAGATCAGCCACTCAGAATTTGTTGACCGTTCCTAGGGCTCGTTTGAAGCTAAAAGGTGATCGTGCATTTGCAGTTTATGCTCCGAGGCTATGGAACACTCTACCTCCTAATATTCGACAAGCACCTTCGGCCGCTGTTTTTAAATCACTCCTAAAAACATACCTTTATAAGCTGGCATTTGAACAGTGAGGAGCTGTGTTAATTTTAATTGTTTGTCAATTTTAATTGTTTTTAATTGTTTGTCAAGTTTGTCAAATTGTCTATTTGTATTTGTTTTATTTTGTCTCTTACTCTGTATTTTTATTTGGTTCTTACTTTTTTAATATAATGTTGTGTTATGTATGCTTATTCGATGTACAGCACTTTGGTCAACGTAAGTTGTTTTAAGAGTGCTTTATAAATAAAATTTACTTACTTACTTACTTAAAAGTGTTGGTCTGGCAATTGGTCTAAAAAGTTTGAGAACCACTGGGTTACTCATTTGGATTTATTTCAGATAGAACGATGTGAGGTGCTTTTCCATCAAAAGGTGGAGCTGTCAGCAGTACTGGAATTGCAACCTCTGGTTTTAAGAAGGTGGGATGAAATCTGAGTCTAAGCAACTTTTAAATACAAATAAATATTAGGAAAACATAACATCTGTAACTGTGATTAACTTAGCCACAGTCATATTTCGTTGTATACTTGCACTCTTATTTAGGTAAAAGGCACTCACCAGCTCCTTCACCTGTGAAGAAGTGCACAGAAAGAGCTTTTCGTTCAGTCCCAGAGATGTGAAGACAGCTGTAGCATCCAGCTTTAGCTGAACTTTCTCTAAAACAAAAAGAGACAAAGGATTTCACACAAAATAAGGTGGGGGTTTTGACTTTATTGGGTTCAGTTATGTGGTAAATACATTCATTGATTATTTCATAAGCTTTGCCTGCCATTCAGATAGTGTTCACATACCTCCTGAAGAGTTCATTTTGATCAAAACATGGTCTCCTGAGTTTCCCAGTACACACATGATGTCCTGGACTGAGCAGTTCACAGGCAACAACAGAGTCACAGCATGGTAGTCAGGTTTGAAGATCTCATACAAGACTGCAAATAAGATAAACTAGGATATTCACTGAGATGTTCAAATGGTTATAGAAACTTCTGTGATGCTGAATTCCCAACAGTTTAACAGCAGATAACAGTGGTCACATTATATGTTTTAGAAGACAATCATCAGAGAAAACAAGCAACAACATAAAAATGAATTGAGAAGACAGACCTTTGTCCTGAGCTTTGATTGGTATACATTTCCCTAGGGGTTCCTCACAAGTTGCGAACCAATCACATTTTTGACTGATCTGAAAAATGTAAACAACACAAAAAATGTGAACCAGATGTTAATAGGTGCCATGTTTTTCAAACGTATTGTTAATTAGAAATACTCAGTACTCAGTATTCTTACTCAGTATTGCATTCTTTCATGTATGATACATATTCATACATGTTTCACAGACACCTCACATTTTCATGCCTGTTAATAAAGTTGGTTTCAACCTGGTCAAAACAACCCAGCAACAAAGGCTGGGAAAACAGCAACAGTGAATGTTCCAAGGAAAAGGGCTGCCGACTAAACAATGTGTGCTTCAATATCCACCAATAGACTGTTGCTGCACAATCCTATTATTGGGCTGTTTAATACAGATACTTATTATATATACTTATTATGTATATATGAACTTGTGTAAGCAGAATGCAGAGGTCATGTGAGCTTAAATATTTGGGACAATGTGACATTCCATCACTCCATAGCAGTTAGTAGTATAGGAGTAGTTTGCAGACAATAGCAGACAGACTGTCTTTTCCCTCCCCCACCATACTTTTAGTCTTGAACCTCGTGGAGGAATTGTTTTCCACATGGAGGTGAAAGGTGTATGACCACCATCCACAAACTCAGTGACTGCTGGATGCCAGGGCAGAGGTCTGCCAGGGATGGATAAGGCATTGCAACTGTTTTTTCAGATGTGTTTAACAACGACAGTATATGTGTATACACCGATCAGCCATAACATTAAAACCACCTTCTTGTTTCTACACTCACTGTCCATTTTATCAGCTCCACTTACCATATAGAAGCACTTTGTAGTTCTACAATTACTGACTGTAGTCCATCTGTTTCTCTACATACTTTTTTAGCCTGCTTTCACCCTGTTCTTTAATGGTCAGGACCCCTACAGGGCCACCACAGAGTGCTGCTGGAGTTTTTAAATACCATGTCCACTCACTGTCCACTCTATTAGACACTCCTACCTAGTTGGTCCACCTTGTAGATGTCAGACACGATCGCTCATCTATTGCTGCTGTTTGATTTGGTAATCTTTGAAATCTTCATCAGTGGTCACAGGACGCTGCCCATGGGGCGCTGTTGGCTGAATATTTTTTGTTGGTGGACTATTCTCAGTCTAGCAGGGACAGTGAGGTGTTTAAAAACTCCAACAGCGCTGCTGTGTCTTATCCACTCATGTCAGTGTCACTGCAGTGCTGAGAATGACCCACCACCCAAATAATACCTACTTTGTGGGGGTCCTGACCATTAAAGAACAGGGTGAAAGCAGGCTATGACTGTAGTCCATCTGTTTCTCTGCATGCTTTGTTAGCCCCCTTTCATGCTGTTCTTCAATGGTCAGGACTCTCCCAGGACCACTACAGAGCAGGTATTATTTGGGTGGTGGATCATTCTCAGCACTGCAGTGACACTGATATGGTGGTGGTGTGTTAGTGTGTGTTGTGCTGGTATGAGTGGATCAGATACAGCAATGCTGACAGAGTTTTTAAACACCTCACTGTCACTGCTAGACTGAGAATAGTCCACCAACCAAAAATATCCAGCCAACAGCGCCCCGTGGGCAGCGTCCTGTGACCACTGATGAAGGTCTAGAAGATGACCAACTCAAACAGCAGCAATAAATGAGCGATCGTCTCTGACTTTACATCTACAAGGTGGACCAACTAGGTAGGACTGTCTAATAGAGTGGACAGTGAGTGGACACGGTATTGAAAAACTCCAGCAGCGCTGCTGTGTCTGATCCACTCATACCAGCACAACACACACTAACACACCACCACCATGTCAGTGTCACTGCAGTGCTGAGAATGATCCACCTCCCAAATAATACCTGCTCTGTAGTGGTCCTGTGGGGGTCCTGACCATTGAAGAACAGGGTGAATGCAGGCTAAAATAGTTCGTAGAGAAACTGATGGACTACAGTCAGTAATTGTAGAACTACAAAGTGCTTCTATATGGTAAGTGGAGCTGATAAAATGGACAGTGGCTGATCAGTGTACGTTATAATTTGGTTGATTCTGATTAACCATGTGGTTAAAAGGTTGTAGGTGAGAAAACACAGGGGTTATATAGAACGCCCCACCTGCTACAAATTTCTATTAGTTAGAGGTGTTCACATAATTTCTGTTATCCCAGATTGTGGTTAGGAAAACTCAATTGTTTGTGTACTTAGCTCAGACAAAACTTATTTGTGTTATTATACTATATTATATTATAATATTGTTTATAATACTAATATAATAATTAATATTTGTTGCTGTAAAGTGAGGTGTAAGATGGCTGACCTCTCAATTGCCGCCAAAATGCCATTCAGAGCATTATCATTTTAGTTCAAGTACACAGTGTTGGTTTTACTCTGTTTATCTACACCTGTTAACACTGTTGATTTTTCCATTTCATATAACCCCTTACAAAGGTCTTACTGTTCGGAATGTTAACTCTACAGCTTTTCTTAAGCTATAATGGAACTCACCTTTGTCAGTGTTTGGCACCCATTCTCCACACTAAAAAGAAAACAAGAGTTTTTTAAGTATTATATATATGAAGTGGTATAAATTAACAAATAAATGCCAGGTGAACAATAAAATGGTTTATAAATTGTTATTAGTTTTATTTTATTAGTCGGAGGATGTCTTACACTCTAGTTTTTCTCCTGTCTTTCAACTGTTCTTTGAGAATGGCTGAAAGTCTTGAGTCCTCCATCATCTCTTTTTTTAGTGTCTGCCCAGAAAAAGAATTATTTAGTGTATCCTAAACAAGAAATCTCAACCTGAGAATGTGATCTTGTAATGATATGACATGGACCAGACGCAAGTCTTTAAAATATTGTAGTAACATAGTCACTCTCTGATTTATTTTGATGGGAAAAAAAGAAAAATAGATACACCGATTAGAGATAACATTATGACCACCTTCCTAATATTGTGTTGGTCCCCCTTTTGCTGCCTAAACACCCCTGACCCGTCAAGGCATGGACTCCACTAGACCCCTGAAGGTGCGCTGTGGTATCTGGCACCAAGATGTCAGCAGCAGATCCTTTAACTCCTGTAAGTTGTGAGGTGGGGCCTCCATGGACCGAACTTGTTTGTCCAGCACATCCCACAGATGCTCGATTGGATTGAGATCTGGGGAATTTGGAGGCCAAGTCAACACCTCAAACTCGTTGTGCTCCTCAAACCATTCCTGAACAATTTTCGCTTTGTGGCAGGGTGCATTATCCTGCTGAAAGAGGCCACAGCCATCAGGGAATAGCGTTTCCATGAAAGGGTGTACATGGTCTGCAACAATGCTTAGGTAGGTGGTACGTGTCAAAGTAACATCCACATGGATGGCAGGACCCAAGATTTCCCAGCAGAACATTGCCCAAAGCATCACACTGCCTCCGCCGGCTTGCCTTCTTCCCATAGTGCATCCTGGTGCCATGTGTTCCCCAGGTAAGCAACGCACACGCACTCGACCATACATGTGATGTAAAAGAAAACATGATTCATCAGACCAGGCCTCCTTCTTCCATTGGACAGGGGTCAGCATGGGTACCCCGACTAGTCTGCGGCTATGCAGCCCCATACACAACAAACTGTAATGCACTGTGTATTCTAATACCTTTCTATCAGAACAGCAATTTCAGCTACAGTAGCTCATCTGTTGGATCGGACCACACAGGCCAGCGTTCGCTCCGCTCGTGCACGAGCCTTGGCTGCCCATGACCCTGTCGCCGGTTTACCACAGTTCCTTCCTTGGACCACTTTTGATAGATAATGACCACTGCAGACCGGGAACACCCCACAAGAGCTGCAGCTTTGGAGATGCTCTGACCCAGTCGTCAAGCCATCACAATTTGGCCCTTGTCAAACTTGCTCAATTCCTTACGCTTGCCAATTTTTCCAGCTTCTAACACATCAACTCTGAGGATAAAATGTTCACTTGCTGCCTAATATATTCCACCCACTAACAGGTGCCTTGACAATATAATCAGTGTTATTTACTCCACCTGTCAGTGGTCATAATGTTATGCCTAATCGGTGTACATGCCTTTTAATGCATTTAAACGTAAATACAGTAACTAATTAAAACAAACCTCTAAAAACTGAAAGGCAGCTGGGTCTTCCTTTAGTAGTGCACCATAGAATGCCACCCACTGGCTCACTAGTTTTACAATCTTCTGCTTGGTGTTGAGAGAATACGCAGCCTTCTCCAGCTCTGAGCCTTCCGAGGGCTCAGCATGGTAGGTAAATCAAAAGTTAAGGGAAATGTAGACTTGCACACTTCTGAAATACTAAAAATACAGCTAAAAAAATCACACTTAACAAGCAGAACTATCGCAGTGAAGCCGGGGCAAAGTTACAGCAAAAGCACCACTATTATTCAGTGATACTTCAGTAACTATGTAAGCCTGATCGTAGGTGTAGATTAGTCCATCCCAGAAAAACATGATGTGCATCACATACTTACTCTTTCACTCACACATTAACTCACTAAAAACTAGATGAAGTCGTAATGTCTGGGGCAAATGGCCGAAGCTATGCAATGGACTGGCACCCTGTCCAGGGTATTTTTGCCTTGTCTCTAGCATTTCCCAGTGAAACCCTGACTAGGACAAATGATAAATAGACAATACCTGCTCTGTATAGGAACTACTGTATGCTGTGTCTGAATTGTTAGTCTATTTACTAGTCACCCAAATAAAACACACTAGTACAGGGATTAGGATTAGAACTGATGAGCTGAGTAAACAATCTCTCTCTGAAGGTCTATAAGATGACCAACTCAAACAGCAGCAATGAGCGATCATCTCTGACTTTACATCTACAAGGTGGACAAACTAGGTAGGAGTGTCTAATAGGCATTTAAAAACTCCAGCAGCGCTGCTGTGTCTGATCCACTCATACCAGCACAACACACACTAACACACCACCACCATGTCAGTGCAGTGCTGAGAATGATCCACCACCTAAATAATACCTGCTCTGTAGTGGTCCTGTGGGGTCCTGACCATTGAAGTACAGAGTAAAAAGAGGGTTAAAAAAAAGCATGCAGAGAAACAGATGGACTACAGTCAGTAATTGTATAACTACAAAGTGCTTCTATATGGTAAGTGGAGCTGATAAAATGGACAGTGAGTGCAGAAACAAGGAGGTGGTTTTAATGTTATGGCTGATCAATGTAACACCTGACTCACTATCCTAAAATTTAAAGTCACACTGTTATTAGAAAAAAAAACATTACTAATTTCATTTGGCTCTGTTAGGAAACCACATTAGACTGGGTGGGTCACACATCATCTTAAAACAGACAAGGGCATATCAGGTATGGGTACAGCAGCTGCAATAAGTGGATATTGATGTTGCAGGGCAGGGCAGAGCTGTGCTGAGGGCATGAATACTTGGTGGGTGAGTAAAAAGTCACTAACACAGGAATCTGCAAAGCCAAGAAAAAACAAACAGAAGTAAATAATAAATGCATATTATATGACATATAATTCAGATTTAAACTGAACTTTTAGTGAACACAGTTTGACAGACAATGTTTCTTATTAAATTCTTACTACAATATTTTTAATGCATGAAACAGCAGCTATTATTGTATACTTTTGTACAACAAAACCATAATTTACTAAAGGATGGATTACATGCAAGCCTGGTAACACCAAGATAAATTATACAATACCAGTTTTACAAAGAATTGTGTTTTTTAAGTAAAATAAGCAACAACTTAAATGTTTTGCAGCCATTATGTTGGTAATGTGGTAATGTCATACCACAAGACATCTTAATTTATCGAGCACCCAATGTGTGATTTACCAGGTATGTTTTTCTTTTAAAGGACAATTGTGTAAAAAATATTATTGTTATTATATTGTTATGTATTATTAAAGGGACTAGTATAAATGACTGAAGGTGAGCTGTGGTATCTGGCACCAAGATGTTAGCAGCAGATCCTTTAACTCCTGTAAGTTCCAAGGTGGGGCATCCATGGGTAGGATTTGTTTCTCCAGCACATCCCACAGATGCTCGATTGGATTAAAATCTGGGGAATTTCGTACGTCAAAGTAACATCCACTTGGATGGCATGACCCAAGATTTCCCAGCAGAACATTGCCCAAAGCATCACACTGACTCTGCCGGCTTGCCTTATTCCCATAGTGCATCCTGGTGCCATGTGCTCCCCAGGTAAGCGACGCACATGCACCCGGCCATCCACGTAATGTAAAAGAAAACGTGATTCATCAGACCAGGCCACCTTCTGCCATTGCTCCATGGTCCAGTTCCGATGCTAACATGCCCATTGTTGGTGCTTTCGGCGGTGGACGGGGTCAGCATGCGCACCCTGACTGGAAGCCCCATACGCAACAAACTGTGATGCACTGTGTATTCTGACACCTTTCTATCAAAACCAGCAATTTGAGCTACAGTAGCTCGTCTGTTGAATCGGACCACACGGGCCAGGTTTCGCTCCCCACGTGCATCAATAAGCCTTGGCTGCCCATGACCCTGTCACTGGTTTACCACTGTTCCTTCCTTGGACCACTTTTGATAGATAATGACCACTGAAGACCGGGAACACCCCACAAGAGCTGCAGTTTTGGAGATGCTCTGACCCAGTCATCTAGCCATCACAATTTGGCCCCCAGAGTGTGTGCTAGTCTCACCTATGAGATCAATGCCATTAGTGTCCAGCTTAATTGTCTCGAGAAGATGTTCCAGTATTTTCTCTGGTGTTCCTGACATCACTGTGTACCTGATAAGGACAGTCAAAGTAAATTAGTCAGCAATGCACAATTGTTAAATCTACTGAAGGGTGAATTGTTACATTTTCTCTGTTTAGAAATATTTAAACAAATTTAAATAGGAATAATAGCAGCAACTATGACTAATGTTCTTCTCTGCTTGCCTTTTACAATTGTACCAGGAACAAACATTATTTGAATAAACGCTTAGGTTTGTTTACTTGCTGCTACTTCCTGATCCTCCGGGATTAGGTGTCTCATTGCCTGAGCTGTTCTCGAGGACCAGCACAACTTTTCCATGCTCCTCTAAACGCACTGTATTCGCCTCCACATCCTGCAATTATATGTTTAGGCATTATATGTTTGCATGAGCCAGTGCAAGAAAACCTACTTGCGACTCTACTAATGACACACACACACGTTTGCAGTTTACCTTCAGAATACGAATGAAGTCCTGCTTGTCCACTCTGAGAAACTGACAGTTGTCCTCTCTAAGTATGATGGTAGCAGCACGAGGGGCATCGTTCACTAGGGCAAGTTGGCCAAAATCGTCTCCTTCATGCAAAGTGGTTACCAAGCCCTGTCATTAACACACACACACACACACATACACACACACAGAACAATAGGGGTGACCTTCATTTTCAAGATAACACACATTTGGAAAGTCTAGAACAATGTGAACGTCTATAATTAAATGACCACCATGCACAGAACAGTGGAAAAAGGTCACTGTGACAAAAGGTTATCCTGCTGCATTTACCTTGCCCTGTGTGATAACATTAACAGACCCCTTCCAAATGATGTACCAGGATATGCCTTTGTCTCCCTGGCTGAACACTGAAAAATAACACAAGTAAAAGAAATGTTAACTATCTGCTTTCACAAGGAGTACTGTAAATATTGATATGGCACACAACTGGGTATTTGGAATGCAGTCAATATAAAGTTTCAACTGTCCCACAATTTGAGTAACTAATAGTAACAAATTTAAGAGCTGGTGGCACGGTGACTCAGTAGATAGTTATAGTTAACAAAAGAAACTCCTGAGATATTGCAAAGACTTTTTCACCTTCAATGACCAGATTTGCATTTGTAACAGAACATGTTGGGACAGCATAAAAAATTGCAAATAATAAAAAAACACAGTGTTCCTTACATTTACTTTGACTTTTAATTCATTGCAGACAGGATGAACCTGAAATTTTTCATGTTTTATCTGCTCAACTTCATTTCATTTGTTAATAAACACCCATTCCTGAATTTCAGGCCTGCAACACATTCCAATAAATGTTGGGACAGTAAAGCATTTACCACTTTGTAATGTTGCCATTCCTTTTCACCACACTTAAAAGACGTTTTGGCACAGAGGAGACCAAGTGATTTAGTGTTTCAGCTTTTATTTTGTCCCATTCTTCCTGCAAACACGTCTTAAGATGTGCAACAGTACGGGGTCGTCATTTCGTTTTAAAATTCTACACACATTCTATATTGGGGACAGGTCAGGACTGCAGGCAGGCCAGTCCAGTACCCGTACCCTCTTCTTCCACAGCCATGCCTTTGTAATGCATGGACGTCCCTGGAAAAGATGACGTCTTGATGGCAGCATATGTTGCTCTAAGATCTCAATGTACTTTTCTGCATTAATGCTGCCATCACAGAAGTTTAAATGACCTTTACCAAGGGTACTGACACAGCCCCATACCATGACAGACCCTGGCTCTTGGACTTGTTGCTGATAACAGTCTGGATTGTCCTTTTCGTCTCTGGTCCGGAGCACACAGCGTCCATTTTTTTCCAAAAAAGACCTGGAATGCTGATTCATTGAACCACAATACACATTTCCACTGTGTGATGGTCCATCCTAGATGCCTCTGAGCCCAGAGAAGTCGACACCACTTTTGGACATGGTTAACATAAGGTTTCTTTTTTGCACAGTAAAGTTTTAAGTGGCATTTGTGCATGTAACTCTGTATTGTACTGCTTGACAAAGGTTTGTCAAAGTAATCCCTCACCCATGTGGTTATATCAGCTGTTGTTGAGTGGCGGTTCTTGATGCAGTGCCGTCTGAGGGATCGAAGATCACGGGCATTCAGCTTAAGCTTGCACCCTTGGCCTTTACGCACTGAAATTCCTCTCGATTCCTTGAATGGTTTAATGATATTATGCACTGTAGAGGGAGAAATATGCAAATCCCTTCCAATCTTTCTTTGAGGTACATTGTTTTTAAACATTTCAATAATTTTCTCACACATTTGTTGACAAACTGGAGATCCTCTGATCATCTTTGCTCATCAAAGACTCAGCCTTTCCTGGATGCTGCTTTTGTACCAAACCATGATTACAATCACCTGTTGACATCACCTGTTTGGAATCACATCATTATTTAGTTTTTTTTACCTCATTACTAGCCCTAAATTGCCCCCGTCCAAACTTTTGGAATGTGCTGCAGTCTTGAAATGCAGGAATGGAGGAATATTAACAAATGAAATGAAGTTGAGCAGATGAAATATCTCAGGTTCATCCTGTCTGCAATCAAATAAAAGTCAAAGTAAATGTAAGGAACACTGCATTTTTATTTTATTTGCATTTTCCATACTGTCCCAACTTCTTTTGATTTGGGGTTGTAAAATATAAAAATAGAGCATTTAATATCTATTTTCGAGTTACGAGGTCAAACCCTTCCTGTAACAGAACTTTATTGACCTTACTTAAATAGTATTTAGAATCATGTATCTAAAGGGAGAGTTTGATAATAGAATTAACAACTTTGATTGCTTAACCCTCACCAGCTGGTCTATGCTTTTTCTTGTGTGATGTGGTTGTGTGTTTTCTTATATTTATGCCCAGCCTTTAATGTTACTTTGCTGTTTATATAACATGTTCATTAGCTATGTCATTCTGCTCTCACCTACTGCTGTACAAATGTCAACTTTATTTCACACTCACACACTGTGCCTGCCTTAGCATGAGATTCGAACACCAGCAGTGCAGCCAGCTCTCTCCGAACCTGTAAGAAAAAGAGAGGAATTCATTTATTGAGCCAAGTTTTTCTGTGGTCCTATACATCCCCAAATATATTAACAAATGAGGTTGAACAGACAACACATACAATTTTATTGGGTTCATACTGTCTGCAGTGAAATAAAAGTACATGTAAATGAAAAACACATTGTGTTTGTTATTTCCATTTTCCATAGTGTCCCAGCTTTTTCTGATTTGGGATTGTAAAATCATTAATTTTCAGAAAATATGTTATAATAAAAAAAAAAAAATTATAAAAAAAAAAAAAAAAAAAAAAAATATATATATATATATATATATACAGTATATACAGTATATACTGTATATATATATGTATATATATATATATATATATATATATATATATATATATATATATATATATTGTCAATTTAAGACTAGCAATAGGGTGATTATGCATAAAAAAAACCAATGTAAAAGTCAAAACATTAACGTTTAGAGCCCTAGTGGCTAAGTAAAAGGAGAAAAAAAATTAAATGTCAGATGTCCAGTCGTCTGGCAAAACGATCTGGTCCTTATCCAAGTCGCTCATGTCTTTATGACCATATCTGCTACATTTGACTTGTGAACTTTTAAGACTACCACCAACTCAACATTAAATATATCCCTAAATGTGACATGCACAAATGTTTGGAAATAAGCACATTTTTGGGGAGTGTCCTATGTTTGGGCTCATTAATATCCCTATTGGGGACAGGTCAGGACTGCAGGCAAAACAGTCTACTACACTCTTCTTTCACAGCCATGCCTTTGTAATGTGTGCAGCATGTGGTTTTGCATTGTCCTGTTGAAAAATGCATGGTCGTCCCTGGAAAAGATGACGTCTTGAAGGCAGCATATGTTGCATAAATGTATTTTTCTGCATTAATGCTGCCATCACAGAAGTGTAAAATACCCTTGTCAAGGGCACTGACACAGCCCCATACCATGACAATGTTCCAGTGTGTCTTGTCAGTGCCTTATAGTAGCTAACACACTAAGATTTTTAGCCAAAATGTGTCTATTGTTGCAGCAGCACTTTTATGCATTTCAGTGTTCACTTACAGAGGTAGACAGATGTGCCACTGCCTTGACATACTGCAGCTCTTCATAGATGACTTCTACATCCTCAACTGACCTTTGACTTGGACTGACATAAAAAAAAAAAAACATTGTACAGGGTGGGCCATTTATATGGATACACCTAAATAAAATGGGAATGGTTGGTGATATTAACTTCACCAGTTTGTGGCACATTAGTATATGGGAGGGGGGAAACTTTTCAAGATGGGTGGTGACCATGGCGGCCATTTTGAAGTCGGCCATTTTGGATCCAACTTTAGTTTTTTCAATGGGAAGAGGGTCATGTGACACATCAAACTTATTGAGAATTTCACAAGAAAAACAATGGTGTGCTTGGTTTTAACGTAACTTTATTCTTTCATGAGTTATTTACAAGTTTCTGACCACTTATAAAATGTGTTCAAAGTGCTGCCCATTGTGTTGGATTGTCAATGCAACCCTCTTCTCCCACTCTTCACACACTGATAGCAACACCGCAGAAGAAATGCTAGCACAGGCTTCCAGTATCCGTAGTTTCAGGTGCTGCACATCTCGTATCTTCACAGCATAGACAATTGCCTTCAGATGACCCCAAAGATAAAAGTCTAAGGGGGTCAGATCGGGAGACCTTGGGGGCCATTCAACTGGCCCACGACGACCAATCCACTTTCCAGGAAACTGTTCATCTAGGAATGCTCGGACCTGACACCCATAATGTGGTGGTGCACCATCTTGCTGGAAAAACTCAGGGAACGTGCCAGCTTCAGTGCATAAAGAGGGAAACACATCATCATGTAGCAATTTCAAATATCCAGTGGCCTTGAGGTTTCCATTGATGAAGAATGGCCCCACTATCTTTGTACCCCATATACCACACCATACCATCAATTTTTGTGTTCCAACAGTCTTGGAGGGATCTATCCAATGTGGGTTAGTGTCAGACCAATAGCGGTGGTTTTGTTTGTTAACTTCACCATTCACATAAAAGTTTGCCTCATCACTGAACAAAATGTTCTGTGTAAACTGAGGGTCCTGTTCCAATTTTTGTTTTGCCCATTCTGCAAATTCAGTGCGCCGATCTGGGTCATCCTCGTTGAGATGCTGCAGCAGCTGGAGTTTGTAAGGGTGCCATTTGTGAGTAGCTAATATCCGCCGAAGGGATGTTCGACTGATGCCACTCTCCAGTGACATGCGGCGAGTGCTACGCTGTGGGCTCTTGCTAAATGAAGCTAGGACAGCCACTGATGTTTCTTCATTAGTGACAGTTTTCATGCGTCCACATTTTGGCAAATCCAACACTAAACCAGTTTCACGAAACCTGGCAAGCAGTTTGCTACCTGTAGCATGGGAGATGGGTGGTCTCGTAGGGTGTCTTGCATTGAAATCTGCTGCAATGACCCGGGTACTGCGTTCACCAGACATCAACACAATTTCTATCCGCTCCTCATGTGTTAACCTCTGCGACATGTCAATGGCTGTAAACAAAGAGAAGGTTGTAAATAACTCATGAAAGAATAAAGTTACGTTAAAACCAAGCACACCATTGTTTTTCTTGTGAAATTCTCAATAAGTTTGATGTGTCACATGACCCTCTTCCCATTGAAAAAACTAAAGTTGGATCCAAAATGGCCGACTTCAAAATGGCCGCCATGGTCACCACCCATCTTGAAAAGTTTCCCCCCTCCCATATACTAATGTGCCACAAACTGGTGAAGTTAATATCACCAACCATTCCCATTTTATTTAGGTGTATCCATATAAATGGCCCACCCTGTACTCAATAAGCAAAATGATACATTTAAAAGTAGGCAAGGTTGGATCTATCACAGGATCTGTTAGCAATTTAGACAATCCACATGTATTTGCTATTATATAACTCTTGGTACTATGTCATTGCTTAAGTGCTGTGATTAGTATTACTGCAGTCTAATCTCAACTCAGGTTACACAACGTATAACTGAGGATTCTATACATAATGTCCCATAGATAAAATACTATACATACATTGATCAGCCATAACATTAAAACCACCTCCTTGTTTCTACACTCACTGTCCATTTTATCAGCTCCACTTACCATATAGAAGCACTTTATAGTTCTACAATTACTGACTGTAGTCCATCTGTTACTATGCATGCTTTGTTATCCCCCTTTCATGCTGTTCTTCAATGGTCAGGACTCTCCCAGGACCACTACAGAGTAGTTATAATTTGGTTGGTGGATCATTCTCAGCACTGCAGTGACCACTGACATGGTGGTGGTGTGTTAGTGTGTGTTGTGCTGGTATGAGTGGATAAGACACAGCAATACTGATAGAGTTTTTAAACAACTGTCACCGCTGGACTGAGAATAGTCCACCAACCAAAAGTATCTAGCCAACAGCGCCCCATGGGCAGCATCCTGTAACCACTGATGAAGGTCTAGAACATGACCAACTCAAACAGCAGCAATAGATGAGCGATCGTCTCTGACTTTACATCTACAAGGTGGACCAACTAGGGGTAGAAGTGTCTAATAAAGTGGACAGTGAGTGGACACGCTATTTAAAAAACTCCAGCAGTGCTGCTGTGTCTGTTTTTTTGCATTTTTCCCAATTTTCCTCCCAATGTAGTTGTATCCATTTACCGGATTATATTGCGCTTCCTCTCTACTGATGCTGATCCCTACTGCTGAATGAAGTGAGAAAACTAACACACGCCCCCTCCGACACGTGTGCAGTAGCACACTGCATCTTTTCACCTGCACGAGGTGAGTTTATATGAGATTCAGCTTTGTGTACGGAGAGCCACACCTGTCCACATTATCCCTCAGCTAGCCAGCAGTTATGAGGTCCCTATCCGGCTTCCCGCCCTGTATAAACAACAAGCCAATCGTTGTTCATATAGCCGCCCAGCCCAGCCGGATGGAAACTTTAATAATTTTAATAAAATGTTTATGATTACAAAGCATATAATTAGCAAAACTATTTGAAAAAATATACCCACTAAAATAAAAGGATTTCATATGAAATATAAAGTATATGAAGTGTATGAAATACTAAAATTAAAGGATGACAAATGAAATATAAAGTATATGAAGTGTATGAAATACTAAAATTAAAGGATGACAAATGAAATATAAAGTATATAAAGTGTATGAAATACTAAAATTAAAGGATGACATATGAAATATAAAAGGATTTCATATGTCATAATTCTTAGTTTCCCCCTTTTGCTGTAATGAAAAGCATGTACTCGAGCTTTTTGGATAAATATGGTAATCCATGTTATCCCAGCAGGACAATTTCCCAAACAGCATCTTGTGATATCCCTAAATGCTTGTTTTTTTGTTAAGTGCCACCATAAATGTTTGGTGGAGTTTAGATCGGGTGACTGTGGAGAAAAGTCCTTGATCTTCTTCGGTCACCAAGTAGTTGTTTTAAAGCTTTAAAATTTTAGTTTTGTAATCAAAAACATAATAGATTCCAGAAAAATGCAATTTACAGCAACATTGTTGGTGCATGTTTTGCCTGTAAGTTTCTTTGACTTAATTATTTGTGATTCACCAGATTTATGTTTTAGTCATGTGTCAGTGTCATTTCTGACTCTTACCATTTGCGCAGTATCATATTCAGAAGAGCATCAGGACCCATCTGGACCAGGAATGACAGACCTTCTTGAAGCTCATCCTCTTTGGAGTCCTTGTCGTTGTTTGTGCTATTTAAGTTGAACTCTGTCTCCATAAATCGGTAAAAATGTGTGTCTTTGTCATGGAAGTTCAACTCTTGCTTTACTAAATAGAGTAAAGAAGCATTATTACATTATTTAAGCAGCATATTTACCTTAAAGTGAAAATGAAACAATTTGTTTGATATTTACCATGAACAAGTATGCCTTCATCCACCAACACCTGCCACATACCAACTGCCTGAGGCCGGGAGTAAGAACAGTCACTCAGCTTCATCAACCAATCAACAAGCTCCTTCCCACTGCAACACTGTCTGCATTACATAAACAATAAACATATAAGCACGAAATCAACAGGAAAATGATTCTCTTAATGGCCAAAGGCATATGCATGTCTAACATCCACCTCCTTGTTTCTACACTCACTATCCATGTTATCAGCTCCACTTACCACATAAGAGCACTTTGTAGTTCTACAATTACTGACTGTAGTCCATCTGTTTCTCTACATACTTTTTAAGCCTGCTTTTACCCTGTTCTTTAATGGTCAGGACCCCCACAGAGCAGGTATTATTTAGGTGGTGGATCATTCTCAGCACTGCAGTGACAATGACATGGTGGTGTGTTAGTGTGTGTTGTGCTGGTATGAGTGGATCAGACACAGCAGCGCTGCTGGAGTTTTTCAATACCGTGTCCACTCACTGTCCACTCTATGTAACACTCCTACCTAGTTGATCCACCTTGTAGGTGTAAAGTCAGAGACGATCTCTCATCTATTGCTGCTGTTTGAGTCGGTTGGCTTCTAGACCTTCATCAGTGGTCACAGGACGCTGCCCACAGGGTGCTGTTGGCTGGATATTTTTGGTTGGTGGACTATTCTCAGTCCAGCAGTGACAGTAAGGTGTTTAAAAACTCCATTAGCATTGTGTGTGTCTTATCCACATACTAACACACCACCACCATGTCATTGTCACTGCAGTGCTGAGAATGATCCACCACCTAAATAATACCTGCTCTGTAGTGGTCCTGAACATTGAAGAACAGCATGAAAGGGGGCTAACAAAGCATGCAGAGAAACAGATGGACTACAGTCAGTAATTGTAGAACTACAAAGTGCTCCTATATGGTAAGTGGAGCTGATAAAATGGACAGTGAGTGTAGAATCAAGGAGGTGGTTTTAATGTTATGGCTGATCAGTGTATTGCTGCACCGCTCAAGCCGAGCACTTAACAAAGCGGCTGTTCATTGTTAATTTGAACACGTTGGTACCAATGTAATGATATTTTACAATTATGTTTATTTGTATCATACCTGTAAGTTTTAAGATGATGTTTTCTGTCTCTGATAAGAACTGGATTTCTTTCCATCAACACACTGTACACCACCCGAGCTGACTTTAGTATCCGATCAGACAAAAACTACAGACAGTGTAGGAGAAATAAAAACCATTTAAAATTCACATAGCAGTTAAACTAGAACCAAAATAATCAGAGAAGTAAGTTAACAACAAAGTAACAAATCCTGATTTGAGATGCAGATCCTCCCCATCTTACAGTCTGCCACTGTGTCAGAAGTTTCGTTTTTTCATGTGTGGGTGATCTGTTGATTTTTGAACGTGTTACAGACTCAACCCTCCTACACCTTTTCTGCAAAGGCTGATGGAAGTTTAGTGAAGAGAACACTGCTCGTCTACCTCACAGCTTGGCCCCCTGCTTGTGTACCAGTGTGTTTTCTTTTCATGTCCTGCTGTTTCTTTCCAACAGTTTTTTCCCACTTCAGTTGATTTATTTATCCTTCTGTTAGCCCACCCTTTAAATGCCCCTGTTGATACTAACTTCTTACTGCATGACCCAGCTTTCTGTGGTTTACAATAATTTGAAAATTGTTTCTTTTTTCTATTTCTGTCCTTTTTGCCTTCGTCCCTGTTTAACACAATAGGCTGATTACATACCAATAGTATCAATAAAAGTACAGTAAACCCTTGATTTACGAATTTAATTGGTTCCGAAGGGTTGTTCTTAAGTCAAAATGTTTGTTAGTTAAACCTATTTTTCCCATAAGAAATCACGTAAATAGAATTAATCTGTGCAAGACCACCCAAACCACCCCCTTACCTAACCTTTCTAATGTCTTAAATGCTCTTTTTTGTTATAAATACAAGTATATTTTCCCTTACATCTTAAATTATAGAACAGACATTCCTGTAATAAACAATAATAAACAACAATACACAGTAGTACTACACTGTACATAAAACAACACACATCACATTTCAGTACAGTATGTGTGCTGTACCATACAGCATAATACATTTCCTTCTTTTTTTTAATAAAATGTATCTACCAGAAACAACTCTCATATTTCTCTATTACTTCCTTCTTTATTTCAATAGTGTTGTATTTTGTAGGTGTAATTGCATGAAAGAAAGAATACTTTACTGAGCCGAATTCCTTCTTCTCTCTCACTAACTGTCCCCGAACACTACACAAACATACAGAGACACTACCCAGACATACAGAGACACCACACAAACACACACAGACACTGCACAAACAAAAACGAACACTACACAAACATACAGACACTACACAGACATACAGAGACACTGCACAGACACTACACAAACATACAAAGACACTACCCAGACATACAGAGACACCACACAAACACACAGAGAACCCACACAAACACACACAGACACCACACAAACACACACAGACACTGCACAAACCAAAACGAACACTATATGAATACACAGAAACACCACACAACCACACAGTGCACAAACACCATTTAAAGACCCCCACATGTACCACAGCAAAGCCCTGCAATTCCAAGAGAGGAACACAGAGAAGAGACCTCTTATTAAGCTGGTAATGAACCTCACTACACACACGGACACTACACAAACACACACAGACACTACACAGACATACAGAGACCCTACATAAACAGACATAAACACTACACATACAACACAAACACACATATACATTAAACAAACACACACAAACACTGCACAAACACAAAAAAGACACTAAACAAACACAGACACTACACATACATACAGAGACACCATTGCTGTACATAAAGGCCAATGCCTGAACATTACATTTTCATAGCCTCAAAAATATAACAAAATGGGGTCAGGAATACGCATCTACAAATTCTACGGTGTAGTGCAAAAATCATTCAGAAACATCCTCTGAGAGCTGAGATACAGTGGTGGGCTTGCATAATTGACCACTGTGCCTTATTTCTGAATTTATCACAGCCATCAAATTTAGAATCATCATACAGTATATACACAAAAAATCTGATTGATTGATACATTATAAGTAATCTCTATGTACTGGGACAAGCCATGAACCACTGACAGATTGTCAAGTGGCCAAGAGGTGTACAGTATTTTATTTTTTTGTGTATATGTTTAAATATGTGTTATTAATGTTTGTAATAACTTGAGATTAAAATAAATTACAATGAAATCAAAGACAATGTAGGTGAGGAAAATATATAAATATGTAAATATGTAAATATGAAAAAATACAAAGTTTAAGGCCTAATTTTTAACCATGTAAATTATTTAGTATATTTTTACATATCATTATTATAAGATTACCACACCACTACTAAATGTACTAAATGTACCTAGGTGCCAACAACAGCTAACATTTTGCAAATATATCATTGAGCTTTCTGATTGGTCCTGCTCTATTAACTTGTCTTTAACACAGTCTGCTTGTTAGTTCCATAAGGCAAAGTTTACCAAAGGAGGTGGGCTGATGACTGATAGTCCAACGTCCTTCCAGTAAATGTTTCTTCATGACCCTTTCATCTCTTTCTCTTAAATAATGTTTACTATAATTTTTAAATCATGAGAAAAGATTTGTCTCTCATAAAATGCCCCTTAGGCCTAGTCAGCCACTCATGATGTAATTGGCCTTTGACCTCGAAGGGACTGACTGACCCGTCTAATCGGGACAGAAAACTGCTTCTAGTGAGATTAGTTCACAAGCCTTAGTAACATAAACATAACCCAGTATAACACATACTGTACATAAAGGTAAAATTACAGGTGGTAAACTAAAGATATCTTACTATTACACTTAATAATTATAACAGAACTCCTACATCACTGTAAGCATCTTTCTGTTATTAAAGAAAAAAAACATAAGTTCCCATAATGCACTGAGAACTGTCATAGAATCAGTTATTGCATGTTTTGCCTCTCTGACCAATACCATATAAGATTTTATTCAGATGTCTTGTGGAGTTCAAGAGTTAAAGGGTCAGAGGTGGGAAGTCATAATATATTCACTCACTGTATACATAAAAGTCATTAAGAGTACAACATTATTTTACTACCTTGTAAAAAAGGGTACTCCTCCTGCAACAACAAAAACATTTTCTACAACCCCAAATCAGAAAAGTTGGGACAGTATGAAAAATGCAAATAAAATTAAAAAAGTGAGTGTCTTACATTTACTTTGACTTTTATTTGATTGCAGACAGGATGAACCTGAGATGTTTTATCTGCTCAACTTCATTTCATTTATTAATAAAAATCCATTCCTGCATTTCAGGCCTGCAACACATTCCAAAAAAAGTTGAGACGGGGGCAATTTAGGGCTAGTAATGAGGTGAAAAACTAAATAATGATGTGATTCCAAACAGGTGATGTCAACAGGTGATTGTAGTCATGGTTTGGTACAAAATCAGCATCCAGGAAGGGCTGAGTCTTTGATGAGCAAAGATGATCAGAGGATCTCCAGTTTGTCAACAAATGTGTGAGAAAATGATTAAAATGTTTACAAACAATGTATCTCAAAGAAAGATAGTAAGTGATTTGCATATTTCTCCCTCTACAGTGCATAATATCATTAAACCATTCTAGGAATCGAGAGGAATTTCAGTGCGGAAAGGCCAAGAGCGCAAGCTTAAGCTGAATGCCCATGACCTTCCATCCCTCAGACGGCACTGCATCAAGAACCGCCACTCAACAATAGCTGATATAACCACATGGGTGAGGGATTACTTTGGCAAACCTTTGTCAAGCACTACAATACAGAGTTACATGCACAAATGCTACTTAAAACTTTACTGTGCAAAAAAGAAGCCTTATGTTAACAATCTCCAAAAGCGGCGTCGACTCCTCTGGGCTCAGAGGCATCTAGGATGGACCATCACACAGTGGAAATGTGTATTGTGGTCCGATGAATTAGCATTCCAGGTCTTTTTTGAAAAAAATGGACACCGTGTGCTCCAGACCAAAGACGAAAAAGGACCATCCAGACTGTTATCAGCAACAAGTCCAAGAGCCAGGGTCTGTCATGGTATGGGGCTGCATCAGTGCCCTTGACAAAGGTCATTTACACTTCTGTAATGGCAGCATTAATGCAGAAAAGTACAGTGAGATCTTAGAGCAACATATGCTGCCTTCAAGACGTCATCTTTTCCAGGGACGTCCATGCATTTTTCAACAAGACGATGCAAAACCACATGCTGCACACATTACAAAGTCATGGCTGCGGAAGAAGAGGGTACGGGTACTGAACTGATCTGCCTGCAGTCCTGACCTGTCCCCAATATAGAATGTGTGGGGAATTTTGAAATTAAAAATGTGACAACGACGACCCCATACTGTGTTTGCAGGAAGAATGGGACAAAATAAAACCTGAAACACTAAATCACTTGGTATCCTCGGTGCCAAAACGTTTTTTAAGTGTGGTAAAAATTAATAGCAACATTACAAAGTGGTAAATGCTTTACTGTCCCAACTTTTTTTGGAATGTGTTGCAGGCTTGAAATGCAGGAATGGATGTTTATTAATAAATGAAATTAAGTTGCATTTTCCATGCTGTCCCAATTTTTTCTGATTTGGGGTTGAACAATCTGATATGTTTATTTTGCTTTCCCATTTTTACCCATGAATCATCATCAGACTGTTCTGATCTTGAGCTAGCAAATATTCCCAGTGCCCACACTGTGTCTACAGATGTGTGTAAATCCTTCTTGTCATCTGTACTCAGCCCCCATGAGAACGCACATGAATTAGAAAAGTTACACAAAAGGTCATCAGTCAAGTTTCACCCACTTTCCAATGACTGCTTGGGTCTCCTTATTACGTCATATATGGCCGTTGCCACAGCTTTGAGTTTGGTATAGGGATGTTAAGAGAATAAGTTACAGGTCATGCCAGATCCCTTCTCTCTGCATTATTGTGCCCACAAAAATGTACATGGCAATGACTATTTTGTAACAACTGTGCATGCCATGGTTGGGGATATATTAACAGACATCCCAAGTTGCAAAAACGTATTTCAGGGAGGTACCCCCAGACCCGGACCTCGACCCCGACCCCCCAAGCCCAAAAAAAAAAAAAAAAAAAAAGCTAAAAAACCTCTCGCACACACCAAAGGATATGGGTGATAACAGAACTTTTAGGAGCTGCTAACTGAGCTACTAAGCTAACTGTTCACGTCACAAACACATAATGTGTACTACATAGTGCACTAGAGAGTGTGCAAGGTAATAGATTTATGTTCCCTACATAGTGCACTAGATTGTATATTAGAAAATAATTTATGTGCCTTACTTAGTGCACTAGATAGTGTACTAGATAATAGACTTATGTTTCTTACATAATGCTTTAGGTAGTGTATTAGTTAATGGATTTAGGTTCCCTACATAGTGCACTAAATTGTATATCAGATAACGGATTTATGTTCCCTACATAGTGCACTAGAAAATATAACTAGATGATGATTTGTGTTCCTTACATAGTGCACTAGATAGTGTATTACATAATTAATTATGTTTCCTACATAATGCACTAAATTGAATTTATGTTCCCCACATAGTGCACTAGGCAGTATATTAGACAATTGATTTATGTTCCCTACACAGTGCGCTAGATTACGGATTTAATACATGATCGGGGGAAAAAAGTCTGTGTCGACTGTGTGCGCGTATGTGTCGCTCTTGGCCGCTCGTTCTAGATTCCGGGAGATTTTATCTGACTTGCCGGCATCAGGGAGCCGCTATGTATATGAGGGAGACTCCGGGAACTTCCAAACTATGCCAGATATGAATCGTCTACCATTTATGTTAATTCATCAACCAGCAAAAGACAGCAGAGATCACATTTTTGCAGCATTATTAAGGAGAAAGCCTTTCCCTCTTTTACACCAGGCTAAGTGTATTGGACTACATGACTCCAATTGAATTGATGCTTTAAAGTAAAGTTAAGTAATTACACTTATGAGTTCTGTATTGAGCTTGAATTTAAAACAAAATTACTTAAATTGTGCATTAATTTTCCAACCTTAGTTCTGAATGTTGTTATTGTTCAGTTAATTGATTTTTCATGGTACTTGTGACATGTAGGGTATGGTTTAGCTCAGGGCCCAGAAACAGCAGCAAAAGCAATATAACTTTGCCACTTAGGCATCAGAAAGATGCCTTGTATTTCTCCTGACGCACATTTCAGAATTACTCTGCAACTGGTGAGAACCCGTTGAGTCAGAGTTAATTATGAGGGGGTCCACTGGGACAGCGCATAGAGCCTAGCCCATATATTGATGATTGTCATTTACAGCAATGACTGGGAGAGGTATATGCAGCATATGCAACATGGCAGTCCTTAAATCCCTGAGAGTTCAGAAAAGCTATTTCACCCTGTCCACACCCCAATATAGAAAGTCCAAAAAGTTGGTGAGACATTTCCTGGGGCTGGTGGAGTACTATTGGAGGTTTGTGTCAAATTACTCAGATATCATCAGCTCACTGACTAATCTCACTAAAATACCAACACTAGATCTAGTTCAGTGGATGGAACAGTGGCAACTTAATGCTGGAGAAGGCTACAAAGACATTTTTATAAAAATCTATAAGGTTTACAAAACACAAAGAACAAAACCACAAGACTCTTCAAAATGGTTTGGGGGTTATTTTATGATTATGAGGCTGGGTGGCTTGCAGTTATTAGAAAAATAAACAAAAGCAGACAACAACAAACCTTAACCTTACGAGATGCTGCAGTCTGACCAGAAAAATGAATTTCTTGCTGCTATGCAAGTGTGATCATCATACAATTATTTTTTACAATAAGTATTTCATTAAGTTTAGTTGTGTGTAGAAGACTATGTATGCAGGTATGTAGTATAAAGATGTTTCTTTTCTACCTATGCATAGAAGAGTGGAAACTAAGAGCTGGCTATGTTATTCATTTTAGCACTAGCAGTAATGTGACCTTGGTGGGTTGAAGCACTAGCAGTGATGTGACCTTGTAGGTTGTGTGGGAAGGAACACTCCACTACCGTACATCATAGTCTTAAAAACAGTAAGTATGGATAGGGGTCCTGGGAAAGTAAGCAAATATAAAATTGGGGTGGGTGAAACAACAAAAACATTATAGTGTGAAACTTAGACGTTTTAAGCAGGGATTCAGGTAAGGATTTTTAGCCATTTACCAATCATCACTAGCTGATGGTTAACTGTTGCAAAATGCAAATACTGATGCAACACACCTCCGCTTTAACTCACTAGCATTGGGAGAGGAGTGACTCTGGTGAGGAGTGTTGAGTTTTAATTTGACTATACACTGATCAGCCATAACATTAAAACCACCTCCTTGTTTCTACACTCACTGTCCCTTTTATCAGCTCCACTTACCATATAGAAGCACTTTGTAGTTCTACTATTACTGACTGTAGTCCACCTGTTTCTCTGCATGCTTTGTTAGCCCTCTTTCATGCTGTTCTTCAATGGTCAGGACTCTCCCAGGACCACTACAAAGCAGGTATTATTTAGGTGGTGGATCACTCTCAGCACTGCAGTGACACTGACATGGTGGTGGTGTGTTAGTGTGTGTTGTGCTGGTATGAGTGGATCAGACACAGCAGTGCTGATGGAGTTTTTTAACACCTCACTGTCACTGCTGGACTGAGAATAGTCCACCAACCAAAAATATATCCAGCCAACAGCACCCTGTGGGCGTCCTGTGACCACTGATGAAGGTCTAGAAGATGAACACCTCAAACAGCATAGCATGTCTAATAGAGTGGACAGTGAATGGACACGGTATTTAAAAACTCCAGCAGAACTGCTGTGTCTGATCCACTCATACCAGCACAACACACACTAACACACCACCACCATGTCAGTGTCACTGCAGTGCTGAGAATGATCCACCACCTAAATAATACCTGCTCTGTCCTGGTCCTGTGGGGGTCCTGACCATTGAAGAACAGCATGAAAGGCGGCTCGGAGGTTGTGTGGTACAGAGCGAGGTTTGATTAGACCTTGAAGGTAGCTTGGGGCTGGTCCATTTTTGGCTTTGTAGGCGAGCATCAGTGTTTTAAACTGAATGCGTGCAGCTACAGGAAGCCAGTGAAGAGAACGCAGCAGTGGGTGATGTGGCAGTGTTTAAGTTTGGTTAAAAACCAGAAGAGCAGCTGCATTTTGAATGAGCAGCAAGGTTTTAATAGTGGACATAGGAGCACCTGCCAGGAGGGAGTTGCAGTAGTCCAACCGTGAGATTACAAGTGAATGGACAAGAATCTGAGTGGCTTCCATGAACAGAACTGGCCGAATCTTCTTGACGTTGTAGAGGAGGAACCGGCACGATCTTGTCATGTTGGCTACATGAGAAGAGAAGGTCAGCTGGTTATCCAGGACAACACCAAGGCTTAATTAACTGTATACGGTATAGATATGAAACATCTATACCGTACAAGGAATTTGTTCGAGAAAAGGTGTTTCTAATTAGATTATAATCAGATGTTCTTCAGATGGAAAAAATGAAGTATTCTTATATTATTTTATTAAACACACATAGTCAGTATGACCCATTTTGCTGCCAGTTTTTATGGTTGTGTTCTTGATTTGCCAGATTTGCAAAAAATGTACATACTGTTGGCCAAGTATTAAACAGGAACCTTAGGACTCCTGGTCTAACTGGTGAGGTATTGGCATAGAATAGCATAGAACGGTAGGCTCCCGGCAATAATAGTTAAAATATCGCCCAATATAACTCGAATATTGCTTGAGAGCTGATAATGCACTTATAGAAACAGCGGGTGAACAATAATGCCCAAAATTAGGAAGAAAAGTGTTGTACAAAGTAAAAAACACGACGGAGAAGAGGAACGCCAGCTGCTACAAACTAATAGCAACATGCAGGACGAACAGTCAGACACTGACATGGAGCCAACACGTGAAGCCAACTTGAACACAATTAATACTGCCGAGAATCGAATCCAGTTATCGGAGGATGTGTTGTCGGAGTTGGTGAAGCTGCAGGGGCAAATGGAGGCTAAACGGACTGATTTGGAGGGACGTTCACGACGCGACAATGTCAGAATACACGGAGTAAAAGGAGCAGAAAAAAGCTCCACATCAATGATAGCTTTTGTGGAGGAGTTAGATTAGATTCAACTTTATTGTCATTGTGCAGAGTACAAGTACAGAGCCAATGAAATGCAGTAGCATCGAACCAGAAGAGCAAGATAGAGATTATTTACATATAATACAGTAAAAAATGCAGTAGTGACCAGATACTAATGAGAGACTTGGAGCTCACTACATCTACAGCGCTGAACCTCAGAACGAAACCCGACCAGGATCGATTGTGGTTCGTAAACAGGAACCTTGAACTATAATATGTAATAAAGTGGCCTAGGGTGTGAACAGAAAAGCAGTGACCCACTGGGATTTCTTTTCACAGGAACAGGAAAACAACCCTCTACCAACCTCTGTTATTCTTTCATTAGAGCACATTGGCTCTGCCCACATTCTACACAAGAAAAGCACTCCATGGAGATTAGCTCAAGAAAACAAAACTCTAAGAGTTCTTAAAATTCTTCTGATCTTATGTACTTCACTGGTAACACCCTTACTGCCTCAGCTGTGTTGTGTTTTACCTCTCTCAGGGATGTGCTATCATCCCACACCCTACGCACACTCACAAATCTACAACAACTCTAACATAGATGATTACGAAGAAAACACATACACCGATCAGACATAACATTAAAACCACCTCCTTGTTTCTGCACACATTGTCCTTTTTATCGGCTTCACTTACCATATAGAAGCACTTTGTGGTTCTACAATTACTGACTGTAGTCCATCTGTTTCTCTGCATGCTTTGATAGCCCCCTTTCATGCAGGGACACTCCCAGGACCACTACAGAGTAGGTATTATTTGGGTGGTGGTCATTCTCAGGTGGTGTGTTAGTGTGTGTTGTGCTGGTATTAGACACGGCAGCGCTAATGGAGTTTTTTAACACCTCACTGTCACTGCTGGACTGAGAATAGTCCACCAACCAAAAATATCCAGCCAACAGCGCCCAGTGGGCAGCGTCCTGTGACCACTGATGAAGGTCTAGAAGATGAACACCTCAAACAGCAGCAACAGATGAGCGATCGTCTCTGACTTTACATCTACAAGGTGGACCAACTAGGTAGGAGTGTCTAATAGAGTGGACAGTGAGTGGACACGGTATTTAAAAACTCCAGCAGCGCTGATGTGTCTGATCCACTCATACCAGCACAACACACACTAACACAACACCACCATGTCAGTGTCACTGCAGTGCTGAGAATGACCCACCACCTAAATAATACCTGCTCTGTGGTGGTTCTGTGGGGGTCCTGACCATTGAAGAACAGGATGAAAGCAGGCTACAAAGGTATGTAAAGAAACAGATGGACTACAGTCAGTAACTGCAGAACTACAAAGTACTTCTATATGGTAAGTGGAGCTGATAAAATGGACAGTGAGTGTAGAAACAAGGAGGTGGTTTTAATGTTATGGCTGATCGGTGTATATAATGCCTATTTAAACAGAACAAATATCATTTGAAATTTAGAACTAAATCTGTTTAAAAGGTAATTTGGAAGAGATTTAGAGGATTTTCACTGATTGAATAGTAAAATTTATTTTTCAAATTTCTTGTATTAAACTAATAACATGATTGACAATTAGATTTATAACAAATTTCTAAAAGGTATCATAAAGGTGATATAGCAATGAAAAAAACATGTTGATTAACAACTTGTTTCAGAGCAAGTGGAGCAACATTTTAAGAGTGACTCCCACTCCCTGCACTGCATATGTTTTTCACAGGTGAGGAGGTGTGGTTCCATAGGAGATGATATAACGTTAGTGGTTAAGATTCTCAGGGGACACACAGCAGTTAAAAATTAACCAGGATTTATAGTTACTGTTCTGACATGCACTCATAAATACTGCAAAGACTATTTTGTACAATAATCCTGATAGAGTCATACTAGGTACTGTGACTATTACAACTACTACTACAACTATTAGTAATACGACAACAACTGTTACTATTGCTACTGCTGCTACTACTACTACTGATAATAAAAACTGTATACATATACACAGCATTTGCAGTAACCATTATTCAAAATAAAGAACTAACATATTTAGAAGACAGACCAATATACACCAATCAGTCATAACATTAAAACTGTCCATTTTATCAGCTCCACCTACCATATAGAAGCACTTTGTAGTTCTACAATTACTGACTGCAGTCCATCTGTTTATCTGCATGCTTTGTTAGCCCCCTTTCATGCTGTTCTTTAATGGTCAGGACCCCCACAGGAGCACTACAGAGTAGGAATTATTTGGGTGGTGGATCATTCTCAGCACTGCAGTGACACTGACATGGTGGTGGTGTGTTAGTGTGTATTGTGCTGGTATGAGTGGATCAGACACAGCAGCGCTGATGAAGTTTTTAAACACCTCACTGTCACTGAAAATAGTCCACCAACCAAAAATATATCCAGCCAACAGCACCCCGTGGGCAGCATCCTGTGACCACTGATGAAGGTCTAGAAGATGACCAACTCAAACAGCAGCAACAGCTGAGCGATCGTCTCTGACTTCTACAATGACATCTACAATGTGGACTAACTAGGTAGGAGTGTCTAATAGAGTGGACAGTGAATGGACACGGTATTAAAAAACTCCAGCAGCGGTGCTGTGTCTTATCCACTCATACCAGCACAACACACACTAACACACCACCACCATCACTGCAGTACTGAGAATCATCCACCACCTAAATAATACCTGCTCTGTCGTGGTCCTGTGGGGGTCCTGACCATTGAAGACCTGGGTGAAAGCAGGCTAAAAAAGTATGTAGAGAAACAGATGGTCAGTAATTGTAAAACTACAAAGTGCTTCTATATGGTAAGTGGAGCTGATAAAATGGACATTGAGTATAGAAACAAGGAGGTGGTTTTAATGTTATGCCTGATCAGTGTATACAGTCACAACCACAGTGGAGCAAATGAAAGAAAATGAAGCATAGATTATGTGATTTAAATTAACATTATTAGCCATTATTCTGTCACCCATATACATTTAATACAATGTTTACACTACAAATTATACTGTATATTCAATATAAGTTAATTAAAAAGTTTTTATGAGAAATGTACATTAGTCAATGTACATGTCAGAATGTCTTAGCATTTAGTAAACTGATGATCCATGTCATCCCAGCATGATTTCACAATATTCCAAAAAAATACAGGTCCTTCTCAAAAAATTAGCATATTGTGATAAAGTTCATTATTTTCCATAATGTAATGATAAAAATTAAACTTTCATATATTTTAGATTCATTGCACACCAACTGAAATATTTCAGGTCTTTTATTGTTTTAATACTGATGCTTTTGGCATACAGCTCATGAAAACCCAAAATTCCTATCTCAAAAAATTAGCATATTTCATCCGACCAATAAAAGAAAAGTGTTTTTAATACAAAAAAAGTCAACCTTCAAATAATTATGTTCAGTTATGCACTCAATACTTGGTCGGGAATCCTTTTGCAGAAATGACTGCTTCAATGCGGCGTGGCATGGAGGCAATCAGCCTGTGGCACTGCTGAGGTGTTATGGAGGCCCAGGATGCTTCGATAGCTGCCTTAAGCTCATCCAGAGTGTTGGGTCTTGTGTCTCTCAACTTTCTCTTCACAATATCCCACAGATTCTCTATGGGGTTCAGGTCAGAAGAGTTGGCAGGCCAATTGAGCACAGTAATACCATGGTCAGTAAACCATTCACCAGTGGTTTTGGCACTGTGAGCAGGTGCCAGGTCGTGCTGAAAAATGAAATCTTCATCTCCATAAAGCTTTTCAGCAGATGGAAGCATGAAGTGCTCCAAAATCTCCTGATAGCTAGCTGCATTGACCCTGCCCTTGATAAAACACAGTGGACCAACACCAGCAGCTGACATGGCACCCCAGACCATCACTGACTGTGGGTACTTGACACTGGACTTCAGGCATTTTGGCATTTCCTTCTCCCCAGTCTTCCTCCAGACTCTGGCACCTTGATTTCCGAATGACATGCAAAATTTGCTTTCATCCGAAAACAGTACTTTGGACCACTGAGCAACAGTCCAGTGCTGCTTCTCTGTAGCCCAGGTCAGGTGCTTCTGCCGCTGTTTCTGGTTCAAAAGTGGCTTGACCTGGGGAATGCGGCACCTGTAGCCCATTTCCTGCACACGCCTGTGCACGGTGGCTCTGGATGTTTCTACTCCAGACTCAGTCCACTGCTTCCGCAGGTCCCCCAAGGTCTGGAATCGGCCCTTCTCCACAATCTTCCTCAGGGTCCGGTCACCTCTTCTCGTTGTGCAGCGTTTTCTGCCACACTTTTTCCTTCCCACAGACTTCCCACTGAGGTGCCTTGATACAGCACTCTGGGAACAGCCTATTCGTTCAGAAATTTATTTATGTGTCTTACCCTTTTGCTTGAGGGTGTCAATGATGGCCTTCTGGACAGCAGTCAGGTCGGCAGTCTTACCCATGATTGCAGTTTTGAGTAATGAACCAGGCTGGGAGTTTTTAAAAGCCTCAGGAATCTTTTGCAGGTGTTTAGAGTTAATTCGTTGATTCAGATGATTAGGTTAATAGCTCGTTTAGAGAACCTTTTCATGATATGCTAATTTTTTGAGGAATTTTGGGTTTTCATGAGCTGTATGCCAAAATCATCAGTATTAAAACAATAAAAGACCTGAAATATTTCAGTTGGTGTGCAATGAATCTAAAATATATGAAAGTTTAATTTTTATCATTACATTATGGAAAATAATGAACTTTATCACAATATGCTAATTTTTTGAGAAGGACCTGTATATATGTATAAAAATCTTTTATACATATATACATACCTGCTTCATTGTGTCATGTGTGTCCAAGGCATCAGGCAGTGGAGTCTGTAAGCAAAAAAAGTAAAAAATGATATAGAGTAAAGAACATACAAGCAATCACAATTGTATAGTTAATTTGAATACCCATATACTTAAACAAATAATTTTCAACATATTTTGTATTGGTAATTGTAATTATAATGATTCTTTATTCAAAGCAAAATTCATATATTTTAATTTAAAAATGAGACTTTCTGCTGCTCAGGTGACGCAGCGGTAAAGAAGTATGCTAGCACACCAGATTTGGGGTTTCGAATACATCGTATCGAATCTCAGCTCTGCCTTCCCGACTGGGTGGCTACATGAACAACGATTGGCTGTTGTTCACAGGGGTAAAAAGTCGGACCATAGGTCCTCATAACTGGTGCAACTGCGGCCCCTGCTGGCGCCTGCACAGGGCTGAGGAATAATGCTGATGGGGTGTGGCCCTCCGTACACAGTGCCCGTCAGTGTATGAACTCGACTCGTGCAGGTGAAAAATGCAGTCTGTACTGACTGTACGTGCCGGAAGGGGCGTATGTCAGTTGAGAGGCGCCTCAGTCAGCGGTGAAGGATCGAATCAGTATAGAGGACGCAATCAAGGTAATTGGACACGACTAGATTAGGGGAGAAAATTGGGGGGAAAAAAGTGGGGAAAAAAAAAAAAAAAAAAAAAAGAGAGACTTTCTAGATACATCAAACAAAACTGTATTTTTGATTATACTGTACAGTATGTTGTTAGCCTACTACATAAACTTTTACCACATAAACTTTAACATTATTGGTTACTTTAAAATGCAATAAAATGTAAAATAAAACAGTGTGCATGCCATTAGAGTCAAGTCAAGTCAACTTTATTTGTATAGCGCTTTTCATAATGAACATTGTCTCAAAGTAACTTTACAGAATGCAGGACCAACAGACCAAAAACCCCTGTTAAGCAAGCCGAGGGCGACAGTGGCAAGGAAAAACTCCCTTAAAAAAATAGGAAGAAACCTTGAGAGGAACCAGACTCAGCAGGGACCCCATCCTCCTTGGGTGGGCTGGAGGATAATTTAAATAAATAGGAATTACACAAATCATACATACACTAAATTAAATTGAACTAAAAGTTATAACTAGTAAAAAAATATTGGAGTCTGTGATAAAGTCCGTAGTGAGTTCTTGACATTTTTGGTGCAAACAAGCCAGGTGTCTGTCACATCTAGCAGGAGCAGCATTGTTTGCACAGCAGTCTCGACGTGCAGTCTTTAACCTCGGGGTAAAACACTAGGCAAGGCAAGGCAATATTGCAATATTGTGCTTACACTGGTATTAATGTAGGCCTGTATGATCTTTTTATGCCTAATGAACGACAATGCTGATTCTAAAATAATCCCAGCCAGTTCCATCCTGGAGTGCATACGGCCTGATTTGTAGCTCTGCATATTTATTAAGGCAATCACACAAACATGCAAAGTTATTTCGACCATGTGACGAGTGCAGTTCTGAGCTAAGGGGACTGCTTTTGTTGTTATTTGCATGTGTTTTTGCACAAGACGGTCCATGGCAAATCAGGACCACCGTGTACTAAACAGGCAGAATACTAGACCAACATAAAATAGCATAATTGTAAAATATTTTTTACAGGACTGGCTACAGGTAAGTAATTCACTGAAAAACAGTCAAGCCAGAAAGTCTGCACACCCCTTGACTCCATGTTTTATTACGTTACAGACTCATTCTATAATAGACTGAGTTCTTTTTTGCCTCAAACATTTACACACAATCACCAATAATTACGAAGTGAAAACAGGGTTTAGAAAATATACAGTTTTATTTTACTGTAAAAAATGGTTTATTTAGGGGTTACATATCTGTACACACCCTTAGCCTAACACTTGGTTGATGCACCTTTGGCAGCAATTACAGCTTCAAGGCGTCTTGGGAAAGAAGCTACGAGCTTGGCACACTTGTTTCTACACATTTTTGCCCGTTCCTCTTGGCATATCCTTGCAAGCACTATCAGGTTGGATGGGGCGCGTCGGTACACAGCCATTTTCAGCTGTTGGATTGGATTCAAGTCTGGGCTCTGGCTGGGTCACTCAAGGACATTCACAGAGTTGTCCCGAAGCCACTCCTTTGTTCTCTTGGCTGTGTGCTTCGGGTCGTTGTCATGTTGGAAGGTAAACCTTCGCCCCAGTCTGAGGTCCAGAGCGCTCTGGATCAGGTTTTCTTCAAGGATCTCGGTGTACTTAGCTGTATTCATCTTTCCCTCTATCAGGACTAGTCGCCCCGGTTCCGCTGCTGAAAAACATCCCCACATCATGATGCTACCACTGCCATGCTTCACTGTAGTGATGGAATTAGCCAGGTGATGAGCGGTGCCTGGTTTCCTCCAGACGTGAGGCTTGGTATTCAGGCCAGTAAGTTTAAGTTTGGTTTCATCAGACCAGAGAATCTTGTTTCTCCCGGTTTGAGAGTCCTCTAGGTGCCTTTTCGGCAAACTCCAAGTGGGCTGTCATGTGCCTTTTACTAAGGCGTGATTTGTGGAGTGCTGCCTGGATGGTCGATCTTCTGATAGGTTCTCCCATCTCCACAAGGATACGCTGGAGCTCTGTCAGAGTGACCCTCGGGTTCCTGCTCACCTCCCTGGCCAAGGCCCGTCTTCCCCGACCGCTCAGGCGGCCAAGTGGTTCCAAACTTCTTCCATTTACAGATGATGGAGGCCACTGTGCTCATTGAGACCTTCAATTCTGCAGAAATGTTTTTGTACCCTTCCCCAGATCTGTGCCTCGATACAATCCTGTCTCTGAAGTCTACAGACAATTCCTTGGACTTCATGGCTTGGTTTGTGCTCTGACATGCACTGTCTATTATGGGACCTTATATAAACAGGTGTGTGCCTTTCTAAAGGCTTCAGGTAAGTAATTCACTGAAAAATGTCCTATATTTTCTTAATAATTCAAGCCATAGCCTAGTGGTTAGGGTACTAGACTAGTAATCAGAAGATCGCTGGTTTAATCCCCACCACTGCCAGGATGCTGCTGTTGGGCCCTTGAACAAGGCCCTTAACCCTCAATTGCTCAGATTGTATACTGTAACTGTACTGTAAGTCGCTTTGGATAAAGACGTCTGCTAAATGCTGAAAATGTAAATGTAAATAATTAATTATTCATTTTTAAATGACAAAGTAACATACTCTGAATTTTAACTGTTACTTTGGTTTCACCTGTGGTGCAATCGAGACATTGCTCAGACAGCACATGAAAGCCAATGTTCACTACAAGAATGGTATTGGCTCTACATTTCAAGTAAGCTTGAGATAAATTAACAGTCAGTGAAGTAGTGTCAACCTGTTGTGCAGGTGTGGTTCATTACTCCTGCCACATGCCACATGCTTCATACAGCAATCTAAAAGGAATTTCGGCTATTGCAAGTGTCTTATCAGCTTGCATCGAAAAGAGAAAGAAAGACAGACCAGAGAATGTTTGCTTTTGTCTAGTCAAATACCAATAGAACAGGTCCAACAAGTTGTTACAAATGTGTGACATGCAAATCATTAGATAACAACTTATCTATGAGCTGCTTCAGGATTACAGATGACCAGTTAGTGTTTTCAAATCAGGGTGTCCTGATAAATTTACAGCACGTCCAACATTTACTAATGATTCATCTGTACACACATGTAAAAAGAAATCTGAAACACATGTACAACCCCAAATCATGACTTTTATTTCCCTGCAGACAGGATGCACCACGATGAGACATTTCATGTTTTATCTGCAGCCATGCCTTTGTAATGTGGTTTTGCATTGTCTTGTTGAAAAATACATGGACGTCCCTAGAAAAGATGATGTCTTGAAGGCAGCACATGTTGCTCTAAGATCTCAATGTACTTTTCTGCATTAATGCTGCCATCACAGAAGTGTAAATGACCTTCGCCAAGGGCACTGACACAGCCCCACACCATGACAGACCCTGGCTTTTGAACTTGTTGCTGATAACAGTCTGGATGGTCCTTTTCGTCTTTGGTCCGGAGCACACGGCGTCCATTCTTTTCAAAAAAGACCTGAAATGTTGATTCATCTGACCACAATACACGTTTCAACTGTGTGATGGTCCATCCTAGATGCCTCAGAGCCCAGAGGAGTCGACGCCGCTTCTGGACATGGTTAACATAAGGCTTCTTTTTTGCACAGTAAAGTTTTAAGTGGCATTTGTGCATGTAACTCTGTATTGTAGTGCTTAACAAAGGTTTGCCAAAGTAATCCCTCACCCATGTGGTTATATCAGCTATTGTTGAGTGGTGGTTCTTGATGCAGTGCCGTCTGAGGGATCGAAGATCACGGGCGTTTAGCTTAAGCTTGTACCCTTGGCCCTTACGCACTGAAATTCCTCCCGATTCCTTGAATCGTTTAATGATATTATGCACTGTAGAGGGAGAAATATGCAAATCCCTTTCAATCTTTCTTTGAGGTACATTGTTTTGTTCTGTTGACATCACCTGTTTGGAATCACATCATTTAGTTTTTTCACCTCATTACTAGCCCTAAATTGCCCCCGTCCCAACTTTGCATGAATGCATGAATGGATGTTTATTAATAAATGAAATGAAGTTGAGCAGATAAAACATGAAATATTTCAGGTTCATTCTCTCTGCAATCAAATAAAAGTCAAAGTCAATGTAAGGAACACTGCATTTTTTTTTTATTTGCATTTTTCATGCTGTCCCAACTTTTTCTGATTTGGGGTTGTAAATGCAAACCTATTCCAGTCCCAAAAATCATATTTCAAAGTCAAAAGCACTGAGTATTTGGAGTGGCTATAAATTCTTACACACTTGAAAATGTACTAAGCCTCAGAACACATGCACTTATGAAGTGATCTGCACTCAAGCAGTACTTTAAGCTTCTGGTGAATACAAATTGTACTTGTCTTTATTTGAAATTTTCATGCAATCAGACTAATTTTAGGTCAAATGAATGCTCCCGGTTTAATGCAGTATGGCGAGGGCGAATAAGAAAAAAAGAAAAAATGTCAGCACTAAACACATGTAATTCGATAAATCAATAAATACGATTATCAAGCGTTTAAACAACTGTACATCTGTCCTAACATTTTCAATCTGTACTAGTGCTGGGACCGATGCGATACTCTGTATCGGTATAGGTCCGATATTGGCCGAAATCACTGGATCGGATATTGGTAGAAAAAAAATGTGTAATCCTGATACTGTTGCTTAATGTAAATAACACTTAATGTAAATAACACTTAATGTAAATACGGCCATTTAGAAATTAAAACACACTGATCTACTTAAACTTTTAGCATTTTAAAAACTGTTGGCTGGATATTTTTAGTTGGTGGACTATTCTCAGTCCAGCAGTGACAGGACAGAGAGGTGTTTGAAAACTCCATCAGTGCTGCTGTGTCTGATCCACTCATACCAGCACAACACACACTAACACACCACCACAATGTCAGTGTCACTGCAGTGCTGAGAATGATCCACCACCCAAATAATACCAACTCTGTAGTGGTCCTGTGGCTACTCTACTAATGGAAGTAAACCTTTACCAGCAACATCCAGTGTTTGCTTGTGTGGTACACCAATTAGGCATAACATTATGACCACCTTCCTAATATTGTGTTGGTCAGCCCTGACCCGTTGAGGCATGGACTTCACTAGACCCCTGAAAGTGTGCTGTGGTATCTGGTACCAAGATGTTAGCAGCAGATAATTTAACTCCTGTAAGTTGTGAGGTGGGGCCTCCATGGATCGGACTTGTTTGTCCAGCACATCTTACAGATGCTCGATTGGATTGAGATCTGGGGAATTTGGAGGCCAAGTCAACACCTCAAAGTGCTGTGTGGCAGGGCGCATTATCCTGCTGAAAGAGGCCACAGCCATCAGGGAATACCGTTTCCATGAAAGGGAGTACATGGTCTACAACAATGCTTAGGTAGGTGGTACGTGTCAAAGTAACATCCACATGGATGGCAGGACCCAAGGTTTCCCAGCAGAACATTGCCCAAAGCATCCATAGTGCATCCTGGTGCCATGTGTTCCCCAGGTGAGCGACGCACATACACGTGATGTAAAAGAAAATGTGATTTACCAGACCAGGCCACCTTCTTCTATTGCTCCGTGGTCCAGTTCCGATGCTCACGTGCCCATTGTTGGCACTTTTGGCGGTGGACAGGGGTCAGCATGGACACCCTGACTGGTCTGTGGCTATGCAGAACCATACGCAACAAACTGTGATGCACTGTGTATTGTGACACCTTTCTATCAGAACCAGCATTAACTTCTTCAGCAATTTGAGCTACAGTAGCTCGTCTGTTGGATCGGACCACACGGGCCAGCCTTCACTCCCCACGTGCATCAATGAGCCTTGTCGTCGGTTTACCACTGTTCCTTCCTTGGACCACTTTTGATACATACTGACCACTGTAGACCGGGAACACCCCACAAGAGCTGCAGTTTTGGAGATGCTCTGACCCAGTCGTCTAGTCATCACAATTTGGCTCTTGTCAAACTCGCTCAAATCTTTACGCTTGCCCATTTTTCCTGCTTCTAAAACATCAACTTTGAGGATAAAATGTTCACTTGCCGCGTAATATATCCCACCCACTAACAGGTGCCGTGATGAAGAGATAATCAGTGTTATTCACTTCACCTGTCAGTGGTCATAATGTTATGCCTGGTCTGTGTATATTGCTTCAGTAACGTTTCCACCTCACAATAATAGCACTTGATTGAGGCAGCTCTAATAAGGCAAAAATATGTCTACTGAGAATGCATGGCTGTTAGTTTTGTCAACCTGTTAGCAATGAGTGTTGCTGAAATAGTGAACCCACCTGCTAAACCAGGTGTACACATACTTCTGGCCATGCAGTAGAGCCTTTCCAGTGCAAAAGACTGACAGCACTTTAGGTTCTTTGTGCTTTTCAATAAGGGCTGAAATGTCCTAACAGCCCAAAAGTGGCAAGGCTTTGCTAAACTTACTCAAGGCCACACAAGAGATAAGGCAAATAGACAAAAATGTCCTTACACTTGACCTAAACCTTGTCTAATTACTTAAGTACCGGCAATTCACACTTCCGCTTTTGTTGGCAGGATGTGTTTATATCTGATATTTTATGAGGAATTAGATAAGGTGTTACATGTTGTCACAGTGTCTGACTTAATCCCACATCAGTGTGTTTCTGCATCAACTATTCCGCTGTATCTGTAACTATGGCCATAATTATGAAGTAAACTACCAAGCTTTGTATGATAAATGTCCTTTGTGTAAAATGTGTTTAATTCATTATTATAAGTGTGTATATACACTGAACAGCCATAACATTAAAACCACCTCTTTGTTTCTACACTCACTGTCCACTTCATTAGCTCCACTGACCATATAGAAGCACTTTGTAGTTCCACAATTACTCACGGTAGTCCATCTGTTTCTCTGCATGCTTTGTTAGCCCCTTTTCATGCTGTTCTTCAATGGTCAGGACTCTCCCAGGACCACCACAGAGTAGTTATTATATAGGTGGTGGGTCATTCTCAGCACTGCAGTGACAATGGCAAGAACAGCATGAAAGGGGGCTAACAAAGTATGTGGAGAAATAGATGGATTACAGTCAGTCATTGTAGAACTACAAAGTGCTCCTATATGGTAAGTGGAGCTGATAAAATGGACAGTGAGTGTAGAAACAAGAAGGTGGTTTTAATGTTATGGCTGATCAGTGTATGTGCTGAATACCAGTAATTAGTAACATTAGCAAACTGTTATAGTGCTCGAGTTCTTTGTTTGTCATTTATTGCTACTGCTGTAGGAAAGTTGCCTGTTAATTATTGATTAATAATACAGTAATACCATGCTTATTGTGTACATTACTCTATCCTTTGTTTAAATTTGCACTAATATAGTTGTAATTTTATGAGTTTTTCTAAAGCACCATCTAATCTGTAAAAGAATTTCTTATTTGTGTAATATTGCTCTTCACAAAATATTATAAATAAGACCCTATCTAATTCACGGCCCATGAAATGAGCCTTTTCCTGTGTAACATGTAGGGATGCACCGATCCAACTTTTTCAGTTCCGATACCGATCCGATACATATACTTTGCATATCGGCCGATACCCGATACCGATCCGATACCATTGTTGAATTAATAAACCGTATACTTTATTATGTGGGAAAGGCATCAGGATCGACTTAAACATTACTAAGTTTGCAAAACAAAATATAATTAACACAGATATAAATGTACTGAACTGCTATTTATTTGTCAATAAAATAATAAACAGGCATCTTAATATTTCAGTGTTATTTTCACTCAACGAGTAAGCATCCGACGCTGCCTTGGTGACCAAAGCAATCCCAGCATTCATTGCGGGTCGGATGCGCTTTTCTTACAGAAAAATAAACATAGCTTGACGGGGCAGAGAAACGAATGGAGTTATTATCAAACGTAAATAAAATATTACAGATTTTTAACTTGTATAAACTTGTACCGAGTGTTTTTATTTGCAAGTTCGAGCTTGTCAGGAAATGTAACCGTTATCGGTACATGAAGCGAAATGTTATATTGACGTTAGCGTTAGCGCTGTGCTACCTCAGTTCATTGTTTTTAATGGCAAGATGCTAAATCCTAAACCCGATGGAATCGCTATGTAACGCGTTCGAATAACCTGATTTATGAGTTGACTTATTAGAATCCTCTCTACTGAGGCGGCCGCTTATGTAGACAGTAAGACAGCAAGGCAGCTCCTTAGGTTTTCGAACACACCCATAATGTAGCTGCTGACAATGAGAAAAACAGTAGTAGCTTAAATAACTTTTTCAAATAAACTTATCCGTAAATATTTAGTGCAAACAGTAATTCAAAATAAAATATAGCAGCTAAACCTGAGTAATAAACATGTTGCCATCGAACTTGTTAGCATAGCAAGCAAGTGAAATACCTCCATGCAGCTGACTCTTTGGCTCACTCCATGTTGCTGTTTTTGTCTGTGTTATACGCCATACGTCAGCAGCACGTCCTGTATGGGCTTAGCATGCGTCGCAAACGAATTAAAGTGAACGTATATCGGCCCCATGGATCGGTTTAATTATCCGATATCCGATCCATCTCATTTTGGTAATATCGGGACCGATATCCGATCTTAATATCGGATCGGTGCATCCCTAGTAACATGCAGTTTGATGTGAAATTCAAAATTCACATAGCATTCAAGTGTCTCACGTTTACTGATTTTGCACTATGAGGCAGTCCTAGCAATCCTACGGCAATTAAGTTAGCAATCAGTTAGTTTAAATGTCCAAGATGTCGAAGTGAAAAGCAGCTGAAACCACTATTCGGGTAACTGAGTTTGACATGACTGCTATGTCTGAAGGGGAGTGGCTGAACAGCCTAGCCACTGAAAGGTGCTCTTGTGAGTAGGCCCTCAGTGCAGGTCCAGATGGAGTACAGTCAGTAATTGTAGAACTACAAAGTGCTTCTATATGGTAAGTGGAGCTGATAAAATGGACAGTGAGTGTAGAAACAAGGAGGTGGTTTTAATGTTACGACTGATCGGTGTATATTACAATTAAAGTGCAGGAGTGACCAAAATAAATAAAATTGAGGAGATATACTGTACTTAATGTATGTATTGTACTTTATATAGAGATTTTAATAGTGAGTCTGTGTGTAATATTTCTGAGATCAGTATCAATGATTGTTATTGTAATACACTACAGAATTGGCATTTATATACAGTTGAAAATGCTGATAAAAAGTACTGTCTGCATTAGCTGCTCATAAAATGTGGTCTAATCTTAATCCACCTAATAATAATATACAAACATATACTGTTTTAGCTCAAAATAAACAAACCATCTTTGTTTTTTTAAACCTGTAGATTATTTTTAGCAGCAACAACATTTCCTTTCTGATTACTGGTCCAGTACCTTAACCACTAGGCTACAACTGCCTACTGGGAACTGGGAACTGGGAACAGGGAACAGGTTTTGATGTTAGTTTAGTGCTTTTTAACAGTGTTGGGATTTCAATGTTCTACTTTTATCTCATCTATTCACAAAACGTTCATACAAATGCCTTAATGAAGATTGTTGGCCTGCTATGGCAAATGCTACCTACTTTCTGTGAGATTTTTTGCTATCCCGAGCAGGTGTTATAGCCAAGCTTTGAACTTGGTGTGATATTTGCAGGATGCCCAATGCTATGTAGATTAGAAACAGTCCTAAAATTCTTTAAAGATGATCACCAATGTCTTCAGAAATGCTTGGTTGCTATTATCATATACTCAAACTTTGTTCTGGGAATGGTTCAAACAAAGAGGGGACTTAAGTGAAAACGTGACATTTAAAGAAGTCAGCACAGAGGTTTGCATTATTCAGATTTTTTAACCTGCACTTTAAAAGTCTTTGTTAAAAAGTATGTTAAAAATTTGTCAAAAAAGCAGCAGTAAAACAACTTGAAAGCCAAGTCTATCACCATTATACATACCTTGTATAAGGTACTAAATACTTAAGTAACAGAAAAGTCATTTGTAGAAAATGCATAATTGTACTGTGAAAATGTATATTTGATCAAATGTCTAATGCGTCATGATAAACAATATGGACTAGGAAACAACTTCTTCCAGTAAGGTAAAATAATTTGAAGATAACAATGACTTTTATTTATTTCATAAATTTTCTATCATTCACCTATGAGGATATACACCGATCAGCCATAACATTAAAACCACCTCCTTGTTTCTACACTCACTCTCCATTTTATCAGCTCCACTTACCATGTAGAAGCACTTTGTAGTTCTGTAGTCCATCTGTTTATCTACATACTTTTTTAGCCTGCTTTTACCCTGTTCTTCAATGGTCAAGACCCTTACAGGACCACCACAGAGCAGGTATTATTTAGGTGGTGGATCATTCTCAGCACTGTAGTGACAATGACATGGTGGTGGTGTGTTAGTGTGTGTTGTGCTGGTATGAGTGGATCAGACACAGCAGCGCTGCTGGAGTTTTTAAATACCGTGTCCACTCACTGTCCACTCTATTAGACACTCCTACCTAGTTGGTCCACCTTGAAGATGTAAAGTCAGAGACCATCGCTCATCTATCGCTGCTGTTTGAGTTGGTCATCTTCTAGACCTTCATCAGTGGTCACAATACGCTGCCCATGGGGCACTGTTGACTGGATATTTTTGGTTGGTGGACTATTCTCAGTCCAGCAGTGACAGTGAGGTGTTTAAAAACTCCAGCAGCACTGCTGTGTCTGATCCACTCATACCAGCACAACACACACTACGCACCACCATCATGTCGTTGTTACTGCAGTGCTGAGAATGATCCACCACCTAAATAATACCTGCTCTGTGGTGGTCCTGGGAGAGTCCTGACCAGCATGAATGGGGGCTAACAAAGCATGCAGAGAAATAGATGGACTACAGTCAGTAATTGTAGAACTACAAAGTGCTTCTATATGGTAAATGGAGCTGATAAAATGGACAGTGAGTGGTTTAAAAAGGCTGATCGGTGTATGTATTGCTGTCTTGTTTACCTACTTTTATTTTTCAGGTCTTTACTACATTATCTGGTGATTGTACTTGATATGGACCACACCAACCTGTTTGCTGTCATGCTAGTCTACCCTACTGATCAGATATCACTCCTGTCAAGGTAAATAGTGGTAAGTTAATTGTACATTTATTTCACAACAGAAGATTTTTGGTTCACCTCTTTTTGGCGGAAGATACCTGAAACACCTGATTAAGAACTTGAGTCTTCAAGCAGAAATGATAACAACACCTACTCAGTTTCTAAAAAACTGTACCATGTCTACTATGACTGTAATTAGCCCTAACACAACTGGTGTCTCAGTTGACGCTGGACTGAATAGAGGTAAGCAGTGGTACAGTTCTGTGTACAGAGCCACAGGCACAATTCAAACCTCACGTCCTTAGGTCCACAGTCTGAGCCAACAGCTTCATACATAGATAGAAGAAACCAGCACTCTGATATACAGGTTTGCAGATGACTGTTATAAGTATCAGAGTGACTGGTAGAAATCTAATGCCCAGTTCACACTACATGATTTTTGCCCTGATTTTCACTTGCCGACTGGTCACCGCTAGATGTGGCAGCTCGGGAGTAACTCGGCGTTCGTTCGACGATCTAAACTCGGCTCTCAATCGCTATGTGTGAACTACTCAACAACTCGATCCAAGCAGGTCTGAGGAGAGATATCTAGCATGTTGAATATCTGGATCAGTCGGTTGCGACTGGCAATGAGTGCGGTGAGGGGGATAATATAGTTTCTATCAGAATACATCAGCACACACACAAGCTTTACAATATTTGTGAACTTATTGTCCATGCCAAACCATAATACCAAAATTATTAACCTCCAACTCGCTACAGAACAAAACAACCCCTGCTGTTCGCGTTGCCAAATCCACTCAGATTCATTTATTTTTCTCTTTGATTTTACGCTGCACATCAGCGCACAAACAACTTTGATCGCTCGCTACTTGTTGACGTGCATTTTTGAACGTGGTATCATTAAACCTTCGTCACTTCTCACATTTGTTTTCGTGACAAAAACGTAGTTTGAGTTTGGGAGACCAGAGAAGCTCGCCTGTGATTCCAGTTGGTGATAGATCGTGTAGTGTGAAGCCCCCTATCACCGATCAGTCGTGTAGTGTAAAAGCCACACCGACTTGAAAGACTCCCGATTACAAGAGATCCAGTCGTGTAGTGTGAACTGTACAGTGACCTGACGACTTGGAAAGTCGTGTAGTGTGAACTTGGCATTAGTCATGATACAGTAAGCATTCATTTTACCCCTGTTGGCTTTCAATATGCATACACAGATTCCTCCATTGTAAGTAATCAGAATTTTCCAGTTCTGTGTATCGTGGTGCTTGATAGTAGTTTGCCAAAGTAATCCCTTGCCTGTAGTTTTATCAGCTGTTGATAAATAATAGTTCTTGATGCTCTGGCGTCTGAGGGATCACAGGTGCTCCTTGAATCGTTTATTTATATTATGCACTGAAGAGGGAGAAATATGAGAACCCTTTCAATCTTTGTTTGAGGAATATGTTTTTAAACATTTCAATAATGTCCTCACACATTGGTCGATAAACATGTTATCCTCTGCCTATCTTTCCTCCTCAAAGACTCAGCCTTTTGTCAACACTGCTTTAGTTCCAAATCATGATTACAATCACACGTTGGCATCACTGGTGTTCTCCGTTTAGGCATCATGCTCAAACACTGCATCAATTTCATTTTTGCTCAGTTTCTGTGTTACGTCCTTCCACAGTGAAAACCTGACGATGCACACTTTAAGTTCCAGTTCATGGCTGTATGAGAGGGCCTTCACCCTGTATGTTGCGTGCCCACTTCAGTAAGGTCTGGACTCTATATATCATTACTCTAGACGAAATAGGCAAAGTTATTTTATTATGATGTTAATATATACAGTATTATTCATATATACACCGATCAGCCATAACATTAAAACCACCTCCTGTTTCTACACACACTGTCCATGTTATCAGCTCCACTTACCATATAGAAGCACTTTGTAGTTCTACAATTACTGACTGTAGTCCATCTGTTACTCTGCATGCTTTGTTAGCCCCCTTTCATGCTGTTCTTCAATGGTCAGGTCCATTCACCGTCCACTCTATTAGACACTCCTACCTAGTTGGTCCACCTTGTAGATGTAAAGTCAGAGACGATCGCTCATCTATTGCTGCTGTTTGAGTTGGTCATCTTCTAGACCTTCATCAGTGGTCATAGGATGCTGCCCACAGGGAGCTGTTGGCTGGATATTTTTGGTTGGTGGACTATTCTCAGTCCAGCAGTGACAGTGACAGTGCTCTGTCTGATCCACTAATACCAGCACAACACACACAACGCATCACCATCATGTCGTTGTCACTGCAGTGCTGAGAATGATCCACCACCTGAATAAAACCTACTCTATAGTGGTCCTGGGAGAGTCCTGAGTAGAGATGCATGAGTACCGATACTGGTATCGGGTATTTGCCCAATACCGCGCTCATTAACTTGTACGTACTCGCAAACGAGGCTCCGATACTAAACATCCGATACCGTGTGCCTAGTGCACGTTGCTGCGTTATGCCTAGTTCACACTACATGATTTTTGCCCTGATTTTCGCTCTGCGACTGGTCGGTGCTAGATTTGCCGGCTAGGGAGCAACTCGGCGTTCGCTCGGCGATCAAAACTCGGCTCTCGATCGCTAAGTGTGAACTATCCAACAACTCGATCTGACCGGCTCGCCGAGCGCTCGGCGACCGGATCGAGTTTTCTAGCATGTCAGATATCTGATCCAATAGGTATTGTTATCGGTATCGGTATCAGCAAGTACAAAAATACATGTACTTGTACTTGTACTCGGTTGGGAAAAAATGGTATTGATGCATCCCTAGTCCTGACCATTGAAGAACAGCATGAAAGGGGGCTAACAAAGCATGCAGAGAAACAGATGGACAACAGTCAGTAATTGTAGAACTACAAAGTTGTACAAAGTTACAAAGGTAAGTGGAGCTGACAAAATGGACAGTGAGTGTAGAAACAAGGAGGTGGTTTTAATGTTATGGCTGGTCGGTGTATTGTGTCAATAAATTTCAGAGCTTTATAATAACAATAATAATAAAACAAATGTTTACATACTTTATATTAGTTTGGATTAAATAATGTTTGCAAACTGTCAGTGTGCCTTGAGAATTGTTAAGCTTTAAAACAGATGCAAACCTTCAGAAATACTAACAGTGTGTTGTCTTCCTTTGCAAAACCTTTAGTGCATTCCTTTCCAAATTGCCTGGGACAAAACCTCGAGGAAGACAATACACAATAAGCTATTAATAGGCGCGTCTTCTTGGCCAGAGTACACACACCCTGCAAGGACAATGAAAAACACTACGCTTTCTAGAGCTGGGCCATTCCTGAATCACCCGGGTTAATGATTCGAATCTTTGTACTGAATCAGAAATCACGAGTCCGATATCTCAATTAACCCGGATCTTATGAGTCCTCTGACTGGCTGACTGGCTGACTGGACTCAGGATGATTTGGCTGAACCGACTTTACTCCAGTCCGTGAATCTAAGTAATAAGTTAAATATTCCAATAAACGAAGGGTTAAACACACTGGTGTTTGTTATGTGGCTGATTTTATGCACATGCTATTATTATTATTATTATCAGTAGTCAAGGTATAGATTAGTAATGCAGCATATTTTCTTGTAAGCAAAACAACAACAAAATATAGTTCTATTATTATTAAAATGCAAATGCTTACAGGCTACTTTAGTACTGTTCCACTTAAGGAGTATCATAGCCCCATGGTCATTTTAAACCCTTGACCAATTAATATACCCATCTGATTGGTAGGTGAGTCCACCCCCATCTCCCGCATGATCAAGATTCCACTTAGAAAAAAGTGCCAACTTGTCACTGACAAGAGAAGTGTGAGATGCCAAGAGAGAGACAAGTGATATTTGGACAGGGACGGCTCGTTCCTTAGGGCGATCGGGCGATGCACCACCAAAGGGCGAAAGGGAAGAAATGTTTCTATCACAGCTGTGACTGTTCTGGACAGTCTGTCTTGCCTCTGAATATCGTAGTCCAATCAGCGTCGAGTTGTGTTCTGCACAGTACCGCCCCTTTGGGGCGATTTCAGTCTGATTGAAAATCGCCTCGGATTGCTCTCATAGACTCTCATATTAAGGCTTTTTTTTTTTGAACTGCAGGCGCTGCAATACAATCTGAATGGGTTCCGGGAGGGCTCACACTTACGTGCTTGCGTCACACATAACCTGGTGTCGCGATCTCGTCACCATGACTACCATTACCTCAGTTCGGAGCAACTCCATCGTGTAATCAGGATAAATTAACAACTAAAGAATTAGGGCCACCCAGACCAAATTTAAACATCAAGCAAGTATCTACAGTACAAAGGGGGGGAAATCATATAAGTTACAAGTAAATTACAAGTAGGTAATGTCATTTTTAAATTGTGAATTGTGATTGCACTTGTTGTATCTCCCCAATTGTTTAATTGTACTTCTTTATTCATTGCACATCAACCCCGATGCCAATCTTTATTCTGGATCTGCTGCACCTAAAATAAAATGCTATCTGATGAAGACTGAATTAAATTGTTCGAGAAGCATTAGATTCCGCTTTATGCTTTATAACTGTATGGGAAATGTTTATAACAGTGTGGGAGGGTTTATAAGGGCTTAAAACATATAAAAATAACCATATAAACACATGGTTTTTACTTCGCGGATTTTCACCTTTCGGGGGGCGCAACCCCCGCGATCGAGGAGGGATTACTGTACTTCAGATTCAGCTGATAAATGTAATTTATTTTAAAATATTTTAAGAAGAAATATTTAAGAAAATATTTTAACTTTTTTTATTTTGAATTTGAATGCTGTGCCAAGGTCCTGCACAATTGTTTATTATTTTATTGACAAATAAATAGCAGTTCAGTACATTTATATCTGTGTTAATTATATTTTGTTTTGCAAACTTAGTAATGTTTAAGTCAATCCTGATGCCTTAAGTCTTTCCCACATGATAAAGTATACGGTTTATTAATTCAACAAATGTATCGGATCGGTATCGGAACTGAAAAAGTTGGATCGGTGCATCCCTACTTAATACCGTAACCAAACGCTTTCTAATTCCCACAGTAGCAGCAGTTTCCTTCTGTTTCATACATATTGGCCTGTCTCAGTCTAATCTGCAGCATTTCTCTCCCATTAATAAAAATACAGAACAAAGTATCAGTTCAATACTGAACGCGACGTTTAGTTTCCAATAAGGAACGATTCCGTATTTTACGGGACGGTTGGCAACCCTAGTAGAACACCTGTGTCTTATCTTTAAAACTTAGTCCAGAGTTTCTTAAAGTCAGTCCAAATTTAACTAAAACATTAGTTAAACACTAACATGTTGTTGTTGTTTTTTTGCAGGCAGGAATAAATATATGACTCTTTTACTTGAACTACTAACATACTGTATTACAACGCATGAACTTACCCAGCTGATACCCCGTATTGCCGATTTCTCCACGGAATAGCGGTCAGGAAAGACTTGATAATTGTAACTCCGAAACAAATGCATTTTTGAAGGCGAACTCAAACACTGTTTCGAATAGAACATCTGGTGGTAGATTACATGGTGCCGACATTACTCTGCAAGTACTCTGCTAAGCAGTTGCGTGAAGAGAATCATCATACTATCACACACTGTACAAGGTCCTGTACGACCCGCAAGTCTCCGCTCCAAGCGCGCGTGCACGTGTGTGTGTGTGTGTGCGCGTGCGTGTAGCCCTGTCAGAGAGTCTCCACTGCAACTTTCTTCAGCGCAGTATTTACCGACCCACTCTTCCTATACTGCAACAACCCCGCCCACCTTTAGCCGAATGTTTCCTTTCAGCAGCTAATAATAATAATGCTAACAATAATAATAACGCTCATAAACAAGATAAAGAAGAAAAGCTGAATTATTATTAAAAACACACATACACTGATCAGCCAACTCCTTGTTTCTACACTCACTGTTTATTTTATCAGCTCCACTTACCATATAGGAGCACTTTGTAGTTCTACAATTACTGACTGTAGTCCATATGTTTCTGTACATACTTTTTTAAGCCTGCTTTCACCCTGTTCTTCAATGGTCAGGACCCCCACTGAGCAGGTATTATTTAGGTGGTGGATTAATCTCAGCTCTGCAGTGACACCAACATGGTGCTGGAGTTATTAAATATCGTGTCCACTCACTGTCCACTCTATTAGAGACTCCTACCTAGTTGGTCCACCTTGTAGATGTCAGAAACGATCGCTCATCTATTGCTGCTGTTTGAGTTGGTCATCTTCTAGACCTTCATCAGTGGTCACAGGACGCTGCCCATGGGGCACTGTTTACTGGATATTTTTGGTTGGTGGATTATTCTCAGTCCAGCAGTGACAGTGAGGTGTTTAAAAACTCCATCAGCACTGCTGTGTCTAATCCACTCATACCAGCACAACACACACTAACACACCACCACCATGTCAGTGTCACTGCAGTGCTGAGAATCATCCACCACCTAAATAATACCTGCTCTGTAGTGGTCCTGTGGCGGTTCTGACCATTGAAGAACAGCGTGAAAGCAGGCTAAAAAAGTATGTAGAGAAATAAATGGACTACAGTCATTAATTGTAGAACTACAAAGTGCTTCTTTATGGTAAGTGAAGCTGATAAAATGGACAGTGTGTGTAGAAAGGAGGTGGTATAATGTTATGGCTGATCGGTGTATAGAACATGTAGTGAAAAAGTCCACTTTCAAAACTCAAAGGATTTTTGGATTTTTTTCATTCTTTGAATGAGTTTTAGTTCAGACTTAATTAAATTAAGGTAGTGGGTAAGTGGGCTATGACCAAGAAATTTAGGGAGTTCCTTTGGGGCCATAGGTGCATGGTGTATATTGATGATAATACAGTACTCTCAGTCATTTGTGATCAGCCAACCTGGATGCCTCTAAACAATGGTGGGCTGTACAACTTGAGATAAAATACCACTCAGGACAACGTAATAAAAGCACTATTGCTCTTTTGCAAAAGTATGTGACTGGTTTCAATTCTTTATGTTGCTTTATGTTTATGTGCTTCCTAGTATTGTCATGCTAGAACTTTATCAAACTCCAAGGTGGGAGCTGGGGGCCCCTGTAGGGCAGCAATTTCTGCATTGCTTATTTACACCACTATTGATCTTATTGCTTTGCAGGAAGTGGATCCAATTATTAAAGAGGTTTTGGCTTTGTGGAGGTTGAAAAGGTGGCTCAGCATAGAAGAATGGCAGCAGCTTACTAAGTTGGTTGTGGTGCTGCTGCGCCAGTGGATTGCATTACCAACAAGTCTTCCACCGAGATTGGGGAGGAGAAAATGCTGTTGGTTTTGACTGTGGCCTTGCATGAGAATATGTTGAGAGAGCTCCATCAACGGCATGGCCATCAAGGGGTGGAACATACCACTAAGCTGGTATGGCAGGGGTGCTGTATGGCATTGTGAAGTATCTGACTAGTCTTTATCATACGACAGGAAATAGTCAATGTGTATGCTTTAATCTTCTATGCACCTTATCTTCTTTTAAGTCAAATACTGTTATAATTGTACACCACATCAGATCACTAGGTAATCGCCTTACATTCTCATGTTTGGTCATGAACCACGACTGCCAGTTGATTTCCTCATAGCGAGGGCCAGAGCCAGGTGGCATTCCTGGGAATGCCTGAGGTGGCTAAAGTGCAGCCAAGGATTGCAGCTGAGCGGCAAAAATGAAGACGGGACCAACATATAAAGGATGCATCACTAAAAGAGGGTCAGATGGTGTATCTACATGACCGCAGTGCACATGAATGCATATAAAATTTAAAATCTTTGGAGCCTAGTGGTCTATCAGGTGATAAAGGCCCCCAAGGCTGAAGGAGCAGTATGTACAGTGGTGAGAGTTGATGACTTATGTAGGGTAAGATGGGTCCATGGCACCATGTTAAATGCCAGATTAGGAGATTGTCTCCAGATTGTGTCTCACCAGCTGACTGGGGGTATCTATGTCCTATGATCAGGCTTTATGTGAGGCAGACTTGTGGGTATTGGTCCCTGAAGCATCGAGGGGTCAAATGTATCTGCACCTGGGGTCTAAGACAGATTGGAGCATACTGATTTGTTACCCAAGTTGTACCAGCCCCCTATTTTACTGTTTCAGTGCCGTTTTATTTTATTAAAGGGTTGTCCTTGAAAAAGCAGTCTCCTCCCGGTGTGGTGACCTTGCACAGACTTTACACATCACTGCATGGCAGCATTTAAATGTCCACCACCCTCCTCGGGCAGTAAAGAATTAGTAAGGGGTGGGAGCCATTCTGGGCAAAGGTCCAATGTGGTTTCAGCTTGGTTTAGACCTTGGAATTAACACCTTGTTATGTTCATTCTTTAATGTGTCATAGTCAGGGCGACAGTGCAAAAAGTAGGGAGTACATTGACAGGTAATTCCCTCTGCCTCCCATGTGCTATTGATTATGTTTGATGACATGAACAAGGATTGCATAATTGGCATGTCCAATGTAGTTTTTTTTGAGTATTTAAGGACAGATAAGTGTGGTACAGGTGTGTTCCAGGTAGAACATCCACCCCACGTGCGTTGTGTGAGTCTCTGCTCTGACCAACCCGGTTGCACTTTTGCATGGTTGTGTGACATCTTGCTCTTGGTTTTCTCCAAGATGCCCATAAAGTTAATCTGTATGGTAATGGTAATATACATCAGCCATAACATTAAAACCACCTCCTTGTTTCTACACTCACTGTTCATTTTATCAGCTCCACTTACCATAAAGAAGCACTTTGTAGTTCTACAATTACTGACAGTAGTCCATCTGTTTCTCTGCATGTTTAGATAGCCCCCTTTCATGCTGTTCTTCAATGGTCAGGACTCTCCCAGAACCACTACAGAGCAGGTATTATTTAGGTGGTGGATCGTTCTCAGCACTGCAGTGACAATGACGTGATGGTGGAGTGTGTGTTGTGCTGGTACGAGTGGATAAAACACAGCAGTGCTGATGGAGTTTTTAAACACCTCATTGTCACTGCTGGCCTAAGAATAGTCCACCAACCAAAAATAACCAGCCAACAGCGCCCTGTGGGCAGCGTCCTGTGACCACTGATGAAGGTCTAGAAGATGACCAACTCAAAACAGCAGCAATAGATGAGCGATTGTCTCTGACTTTACATCTACAAGGTGGACCAACCAGGTAGGAGTGTCTAATAGAGTGGACAGTGAGTGGACACGATATTTAAAAACTCCAGCAGCGCTGCTGTGTCTGATCCACTTATACCAGCACAACACACACTAACACACCACCACCATGTCAGTGTCACTACAGTGCTGAGAATCATCCACCACCTAAATAATACCTGCTCTGTGGGGGTCCTGTGGTGGTCCTGACTATTAAAGAACAAAGTTAAAGCAGGCTAAAACAGTATGCAGAGAAACAGATGGACTACAGTCAGTAATTGTAGAACTACAAAGTGCTTCTATATGGTAAGTGGAGCTGATAAAATAGACAGTGAGTGTAGAAACAAGGTGGTGGTTTTAATGTTATGGCTGGTGAACCTAAGTGTGAATGTTGCAAGAGTGAAAAAGAGTTGGTATAAGACAGTCTAATGCCTCTTACCATATTAAAGTAAGAATCTAACACCAACATGTAAAATTGCTATTGTTAAGTATGTGTCAGCACTGACTTTCAGAGAGTATGCATGGTTGTCCTCCACTTGACCTACAATTGATTTTTTTAATGCTTGTGAGAATTTCAAGTACTGAATGATATTTAGAGTTATAACACTGCAATTAAATTCATGTATTATTAATGCTGTGGATATTGTTAAAGTTAAACGTGTACAGTTTAAAACATCTGAAACATCATAATGCGTTGTGTGACTCAGCTAAAAAGTGGTAAGATTAGTACCTTGTTTTGCTTCTCACCCTTCTTGCATGCTTTCTTATCTGTACCTTGCAGCTGCCTGAACAAACCTTAAATGGTTGATAAGGAGATGGGCCTCAATTACTGGTGTCAAATAAAAATTCTGGTTAATGATGGAATAAACACCAAATGCGAAATCAAAAAGTTCTAATGTGTCATTTAACTTTGGGTAAAACAGGTAAGGTAAGACAGTGGTAAACATGCTCCTGTCCCAGCTTTAGGATGAGCAAATACAGTATGTCTCCATTTTATTGACATTTGGTTTGTAATTCCTTGTTAGTTGTCACGATGCCATAACATTAAAACCACCTCCTTGTTTCTACACACACTGTCCATTTTATTAGCTCCACGTACCATATAGAAGCACTTTGTAGTTCTACAATTACTGACTGTAGTCCATCTGTTTCTCTACATACCTTTTTAACCTGCTTTCTCCCCGTTCTTCAATGGTCAGGACCCCCACAGGACCATCACAGAACAGGTATTATTTAGGTGGTTGATCATTCTCAGCACTGCAGTGGTATGAGTGGATAAGACACAGCAGCGCTGATGGGGTTTTTAAACACCATGTTCACTCACTGTCCACTCTATTAGCCACTCCTACCTAGCTGGTCGACCTTGTAGATGTAAAGTCAGAGACGATCGCTCATCTATTGCTGCTGTTTGAGTTGGTTCTTCTAGATCTTCTAGATCTCCATCAGTGGTCACAGGACGCTGCCCATGGGGCGCTGTTGGCTGGATATTTTTAGTTGTTGGACTATTCTCAGTCCAGCAGTGACAGTGAGGTGTTTAAAAACTCCATCAGCGCTGCTGTGTCTTATCCACTCATACCAGCACAACACACACTAACACACCACCATGCCAGTGTCACTGCAGTGCTGAGAATGATCCACCACCTAAATAATACCTGGTCTGTAGTGGTCCTGGGAGAGTCCTGACCATTGAAGAACAGTATGACATGGGGCTTAAAAAGCATCTAGAGAAACAGATGAACTACAGTAAGTAATTGTAGAACTACAAAGTGCTTCTATATGGTAAGTGGAGCTGATAAAATGGACAGTGAGTGTAGAAACAAGGATCTTTTTTATGTTATGGCTGATCGGTGTTTATTACCTGTATATATTACATTTTGGGCACATAAACATTATTTATCTGTGAAAGAGATGGAATTAGGATGCAGGACAGTCCAACACACCAAATCTAAAGGAATTTTTGGTAATGTCCTGGTAAAAGATACAACAGGACTCCTTCAAATGACTTGTGGAGTCCATGTCTTAGCAGGTGAGAGCTGTTTTGACACCATATTAGACAAGTGGTCCTAATGTTTTGTTATAGTTTCTGTTTAGAGGAAACGTGTACAGATGGTTAGATGTAATCCTAGAACCACCTTAAAATAGATCTGCCTTGTACAAACTGCATTTCTGGGAAATTTTTTGTAAAATGCAATAAAAAGAATATTGTTGAATGATTTATTAATTCTCAGCGTTTTAGCTGACCAATTTGTGAAAAGTTGTAATGCGGACAGATTGTGCCCTGCCACTGGGGTGCCAGGTGTAGCAGGTGTATCCTGCAAAAACTGAAAGTGAACCCAGTTTGCAGGCTGCTTAACCAAAGTAGAACAGTACTGTGGCCCAGAAGCCACAACCAAAACGCCAATGGGAAAATGAAGTGGTGAAGCAAAAACAGACACAAAGTAACAAATTAAGGTCACAAAAACATTACCAGCCTGCAACAAATAAAAAAAAGTGGATAAAAAAGAGGTAGCGCAGAAAATGTAAACTAGTTGTCACAATATAGCAAGCTACTCAGAGCCCCTGCGACTACAAGCAGGGGATGGCAATGCACAAGTGGCACTCTATTCCACTTCACCAACTTTGACCAGCATGAGCAATAAGAGATAAAAGGAGATGTACAGTATGTGCTGGCTTCATATGCCAGCAAAAAAAACAGATCGGACTGTGAGCCAACATAATTTACATTTTCAGCATTTAGCAGACGCCTTTATCCAAAGCGACCTACATTACAGTATACAATCTGAGCAGTAGGGCCTTGCTCAAGGGCCCAACAGTGGCAGGGTTTGAACCAGTGACCTTTCGATTACTAGTCCAGTACCCTAACCACAAGGCCACAACTGCCTAAAAGTTGTGTGGTGCATTTATAGACAGATAGATCATTTATTTATCCCAAGGAAATTATTGTAAACATAATAATTCTGTCAGAAGTGGGATTCGAACCCACGCCTCCAGGGGAGACTGCGACCTGAACACAGCGCCTTCTCAATGGAGCGCTGGCAAATTTGTGACCATAACAAATAGAAACACGTTTACCTAGCAATCAATCATCTGTGCATCTATGCCCCCTTTGCTGGCCATATTTGCCAAGGCAGAAAAGCATGATCCCATAATTGATCCCCCCTGATTTAGATATTTTTAGATAATGTCTGAAAATGTAGATCATTTTTACATAATGTCATATCACACATCAAAAGGGGGGAAATGTGACCTGAGTGATTTAAACCATGACATTATTGTTCATGGCAGCCAGGTTGGTTTGACTATGTTAGAAGCTGCTGATTGGTTTGGATTTTTTTTTACAGTATTCTTTATAGTTTATAGAGAATTGTATAAATACACTCAAAAATGTCTTGTTGATGAGACATCAGGAAAGACTGGCTTGAGACTGGTTTGAGCTGACAGGAAAGCTACAGTAACACAGAAATCCGCTCTTTACAACCATGGTAAATAGAAAACACAATGAAGCTTGAGGTGAATGGTTGAGAAAAAAAGTTTGATGCTTTCAGTATTGACAGATTAGATTAAGATTTATTTATTAATTTGGCATAAACAGTATGAATCCATGGACCCAACCTGCCATATTTCAACAGTTCAGGGTGGTGGTAGTGGTAGTATAATGGTTTGGGTTTTATTGCCTCACATTGGGCCCTTTAGTGTCAATCAAAGATGAATGCCACAGCCTGAAAATCTGACTATTGTTGATGAACACCTGAGTTTTTTTTCCTGCATGATAATTTAGCTGTTTAAACTAAAGCTGTTTAAATGAAAACCACCTCCTTGTATCTACACTCATTGTCCATTTTATCAGCTCCACTTACCATATAGAAGCACTTTATAGTTCTACAATTACTGATACTCTAAAAGTCCATCTGTTTCCCTGCATGCTTTGTTAGCCCCCTTTCATGCTGTTCTTCAATGGTCAGGACCCCCACAAGACCACCACAAAGCAGGTATTATTCAGGTGGTGGATCATTCTCAGCACTGCAGTGACACTGACATGGTGGTGGTGTGTTAGTGTGTGTTGTGCTGCTATGAGTGGATCAGACACAGCAACACTGATGGAGTTTTTAAACACCTCACTGTCACTGCTGGACTGAAAATAGTCCACCAACCAAAAATATCCAGCCAACAGCGCTCTGTGGGCAGCGTCCGGTGACGACTGATGAAGGTCTAGAACATGACCAACTCAAACAGCAGCAATAGATGAGCGATCGTCTCTGACTTTACATCTACAAGGTGAACCAACTAGGTAAGAGTGTCTAATAGAGTGGACAGTGAGTGGACACGGTATTTAAATACTCCAGCAGCGCTGCTGTGTCTGATCCACTCAGACCAGCACAACACACACTAACACACCACCACCATGTCAGTGTCACTGCAGTGCTAAGAATGATCCACTACCTAAATAATACCTGCTCTGTGGTGGTCCTGTGGGGGTCCTGACCATTAAAAAACAGGGTGAAAGCAGGTTTAAAAAGTATGTAGAGAAACAGATGGACTACAGTCAGTAATTGTAGAACTACAAAAAGTGCTTCTATATGGTAAGTGGAGCTGATAAAATAGACAGTGAGTGTAGAAACAAGGAGGTGGTTTTAATGTTATGGCTGATCAATGTAAATATTACTGTGTTGGAATTGAGACAGTTTTTGAGCAAAAGCATTACCCACCCAGTATTTATGTGGTGCTACGAATAAAGAGGCGAGTAGGTGTAATTTGATTATATAATAAATTCTGGTTTAGACAAGCATACCTGGTCAGACGCTGTCCTCCTGGCTGGGGGCAAAACAGACATACTAAAGTTGTCCACAGACCACATGCCTACTGATGATCCTGAATGGAGAAGTAAAAATAAGGATAAAAAATTTATATTAAATATAAATCGGTAGTCACACTTATAACACATCCTTACTTTTCTGATAGGTTGCAAAATAGTTACTGAGAGTCACTGCTTTCAATTATTCACTGTATACCAACCGTATGGAAGCCCACAGACAGACAAATGCTAATAAAATAAAACCGTTAATATCTAATTAAATGTTTTTGAAATATTTACATGCAGAGGGAGTCCAAGACTATTAAGCATGTTTGTTGTCAAACACAGTCATGGACAATTTTGGGTCTCCAATTCACCTCACATGCATGTCGTTGGACTAAGGAAGGAAACCGGAGCTCCCGGAGGAAACCCTTGCAGACACGAGGAGAACATGCAAACTCCACACAGAAAGGACTCGGACCGCTCCGCCTGGGAATTGAACGACAGTGCTACCCACTGAGCAACCGTGCCGCCATCACATTCCATATAAACACATTCGGAATGTAATGCCTGCAACACACTCAAAAATAAGTTGGGATACAGGCATAATAGGAGTGAATAGTTTATAGTATATTTAATTTACAGTGTTCAACAATAAGCACTGCTGAATGTGCATTTCCATTAAGCTCTCAGATGGCATTTCAAGAAACCCTCATGCTACTGTGATACATATAGAGAGTAATTTAGCACACCATTGTCACTTAACACAGTCCACTGCTACATCAGGTAATGCATCCTGAAACTTCATTACACAAATTGCTCATAGCATGGGTGACTTTGCTATGTGTGAAGGTACCATTGACGTGGAGTTGTATATTGGGATTTTGAGATTTAAATTATATTTTGCTTAATTAGCATTTATACACTGATCAGCCATAACATTAAAACCACCTCCTTGTTTCTACACTCACGGTCCATTTTATCAGCTCCACTTACCATAAAGAAGCACTTTGTAGTTCTACAATTACTGACTGTAGTCCATCTGTTTCTCTACATACTTTTTTCGCCACAGGACCATCACAGAGCAGGTATTATTTAGGTGGTGGATCATTCTCAGCACTGCAGTGACACTGACATGGTGGTGGTGTGTTAGTGTGTGTTGTGCTGGTATGAGTGGATCAGACACAGCAGCGCTGCTGGAGTTTTTAAATGCGTGTCCACTCACTGTCCACTCTATTAGACACTCCTACCTAGTTGGTCCACCTTGTAGATGTAAAGTCAGGGACGATCGCTCATCTATTGCTGCTGTTTGAGTTGGTAATTTAGATCTAGACCTTCATCAGTGGTCACAGGACGCTGCCCATGGGGCGCTGTTGGCTGGATATTTTTGGTTGGTGGACTATTCTCAGTCCAGCAGTGACAGTGAGGTGTTTAAAAACTCCAGCAGCATGTCTTATTCTGTGTCTTATCCACTCATCCAATCATACCAGCACAACACACACTAACACACTACCACCATGTAAGTGTCACTGCAGTGCTGAGAATGATCCACCACCTAAATAATACCTACTCTGTAGTGGTCCTGACCATTGAAAAAGAGCATGAAAGAGGGCTAACAAAGCATGCAGAGAAACAGATGTTACTGAGAAATAATTATGATCTCTCTTTCATAAACACATAGTCAGTACACATATTACATGCACACCTAGGCGTCTGTTCAGATTTCCATTAAGTGGTGCAAAGTGCTTCATGAATTTTACTGTTTGTGAGAATGTCTACTATAACAAACAGTTATAGTAAAAAAAGATGGTACACACATGAACTCAAGCTGTAGGTGTTTACTCGCTAAATATTATCACAACTTACTGATGCTACTTTTCATCTGCCTGGAGAGAAGCTATTTCAATAGTGAAGGCATTCTCTTTCACAAGTCTGAACCAGCGCCTGTGGCCAGCAAGAGGCAGCTGTACCAGAACTCTCTGAATATAACAGTGTTTCTATCTGTGAGAGATTCACAGTCACTGCAAGCTGCTCAGGGCACTTTAATTTACTTGTGATCTCCATGGGGGAATGTTTATATTCTTGAGATAAAAGAGTACAAGGCTGGCACAGATCAGATAGTGTGGGGTAAGCTGCTGAACTGCATGCCGAAATCCAAAGACGTTGAGACAATAGTAAACATTTAACAAAAAACAAGACAGCAATGCTTTGCAAAGTACAACCCCATATCAGAAAAAGTTGGGACAGCATGGAAAATGCAAATAATAAGAAAACACAGAGTTTCTTACATTTACTTTGACTTTTATTTGATTGCAGACAGGCTGAACCTGAGATGTTTCATGTTTTTTCTGCTCAACTTCATTTCATTTATTAATAAACATCCATTCCTGCATTTCAGGCCTGCAAAACAACCTTAGTGTTTCAGGTTTTATTTTGTCCCATTCTTCATGCAAACACGTCTTAAGATGTGCAACAGTACAGGGTTGTCGTTGTCGCAAATTCTCCACACATTCTCTATTGGGGACAGGTCAGGACTGCAGGCAGGCCAGTCCAGTACCCGTACCCTCTTCTTCCGCAGCCATGCCTTTGTAATGTGTGCAGCATGTGGTTTTGCATTGTCTTGTTGAAAAATGCATGGACGTTCCTGGAAAAGATGACGTCTTGAAGGCAGCACATGTTGCTCTAAGATCTCAATGTACTTTTCTGCATTAGTGCTGCCATCACAGAAGTGTTTTTGCCAAGGGCACTGACACGACCCCATACCATGACAGACCCTGGCTTTTGGACTTGATAACAGTCTGGATTGTCCTTTTCGTCTTTGGTCCAGAACACACGGCGTCCATTTATACCAAAAAGACCTGGAATGCTGATTCATCTGACCGCAGTACACGTTTCCACTGTGTGATGGTCCATCCTAGATGCCTCTGAGCCCAGAGAAGTCGACGCCGCTTCTGGACATGGTTAACATGAGGCTTCTTTTTTGCACAGTAAAGCTTTAAGTGGCATTTGTGCATGTAACTCCGTATTGTAGTGCTTGACAAAGGTTTGCCAAAGGGCACGTTTACCACTGCATTTAGTAAATGCTTTTATCCAAAGCAGCTTACAATTGTGCCTGAATACAGTTCAAGCAATTGAAGGTCAACAACCAGCAGACTTCTGATTACAGTACCTTAACTACTGAGCTACCACTGCCATATTTTGGAACTGAGGACAATGATAGTAGTAGCTGTAAAAGTAAATTTTTAATGTTCTTGCATAATATAACACTGTAAGTGTATGCCATACTGTATATTGCACTTTATAATGCACCACATTATTAGAGGACAGCTCTAAACTGCAGACAGGACAGCTAAGTACCTGCACTGTTTTACTTAAAGGCTGTGTACAGAGTGTACTTTGCCAATGTCATGCTGGGAAATGCAGGGATATCACTTTAAATGGCATCTTTTTGGATGGCAGCATATGTTGCTCCAAAATGTGTATAGAACACACAACATGTTTTACAAAAAGGAAAGTTATCTGTGCCTTTGGCATCAACACATCATCAACATATGTTGGTTTTTAACCTTTGCATTGGTTAAAATCTGTGATTTTCCTTTTTTATTTGAATAACTCAAGGTCCATTATTTAAAAAAAAGGAATAAAATTGAAAGATGGACTTATCTGATCATAGTACACATGTCTCACTTTGTCTTTACTCAGCAGCAGCGTTTCTAGATGTTGTTTACAGATAACTTCTGCTTTGCATAGTATAATCTTTATTCTTGTTTGATTATTCAGTGACTCAAACTTTGTATGCTGTGAAGTGGTTTTAAGTTTATTGTCAAGCCCATGTGGTTAGAAATGCATTGCTGTTGGGTACATTATCACAGTATAGTCAGTTAGGCAAAAAATTTCATACTGGTCAGGTTCACAGTGGGTCCATAGCCTACATAGGATCCTTGTCCTCAATGTGGGACAGGACACAAATCCATCACAGACAATCACATACTTATTTACACTTAGTGAATCCACATACTGATATGTTTTAACCAAAGTTCTAGGAGAGGAAAACCTACATGGACATTGGTAAAACATGCCAAACCGTACACAAACAATAACTTAACTTAACATGATGCTAAAACTATTAGAGTTGATTACAGCTTAACATTGCTAGTTAAAATTGTTAAACAGCTCAAATAATGTCATTTTTTGGTTCTTTGCTGCCACCTAGTGGGTAAATACAGACAATGCTGTTTTGCACCACGCAGGTTTGTTCAACTCAGTTATATACAGGACAATGTATTATTTCCATTTAACAACTGGGGAAAGATCTGTTATTATTTCAGCATGAATGTGCCCCTGTGCACAAAGCAAGTTTCATAAAGGCATGATTTTCTCATGGTGTGGAGAAACCTCAGTGTCCTGCACAGAGCCCTGACCTCAGTCCCATTTTTGGGCTGACTTGGAATATCTGCTATCTCAAAGACAGGCCTTTTTATTCATCATTAGTGCCTAACCTTACAACTGCTATTTTGACTGACTGGGAACAAATTCCTACAGATAAACACCTTTCCAAGCCTTTCCAAAAAAAGAGGTGTTTGGTATATCTGTACACAGGGAGACAGCTCCATATTACTGCTCATGATTTTGAAATAGTGTTCAAAAGTCTCATGATCAGGTGTCCACATAATTTTGACCTTACATTGTACTTTTGGATGTATGAAAAAGTAGCTTTGTTGACTTTCTTTTTACCTTTCAACTTGAAAGACACTTGCATCTAGTGCACCTTACAATTGATACACAATACAATCTAAGAAAGGGAGAGTTGAAGGCTTGACCCCTTAATCTTTAAATCAAAAGTCTAGTACCTTAGCTATTAAAACACTGATTAATATTATCTGTAAATACATGCATTTATTTATACTATTATTATTGTACACCCCCAAATGAGAAAAAAGTTGGTGTTGGTCATCCAGCTGGGGAATCCAACCCAGGCCCTTCTTGCTGTGAGGCGACAGTGCTACCCACTGCAACATCACCCTGCCTCTATTATTATTAATCTGTTATTATTATTACTATTCTTATTATTCATCGCTTTCTAAAGTAATATGTTGCACTGCAGTTGAATGGTACTGTTCCAACAAATGTGCTGTTAAATTTCTGCTACAGTTGTAGTAAACTGTAAGTGTTGTTATTGTGAAAACCTCTACTAGCATTATCTACTAGCATTATGCACCGGGCTCCGGGATATTTCATGTCTGCTCAGCTTCATTTCATTTATTGATAAACCTTCATTCCTGCATTTCAGGCCTGCAACACATTCCAAAAAAGTTGGGACAGTAAAGCATTTACCACTTTGTAATGTTGCAGTTCCTTTTCCCCACACTTAAAAGACGTTTTTGGAACCGAGGATACCAAGTGATTTAGTGTTTCAGCTTTTATTTTGTCTAATCCTTCCTGAAAAATGCATGAACGTCCCTGGAAAAGATGGCGTCTTGAAGGCAGCATATGTTGCTCTAAGGTCTCAATGTACTTTTCTACATTAATGCTGCCATCACAGAAGTGTAAATGACCTTTGCCAAGGGCAATGACACAGCCCCATACTTGTTGCTTGTTGCTGATAAAAGTCTGGATGGTCCTTTTTGTCTTTGGTCCGGAGCCTGGTGTCCATTTTTTCCATAAAAGACCCGGAATGCTGATTCATCTGACCACAATACACGTTTCCACTGTGTGATGGTCCATCCTAGATGCCTCTGAGCCCAGAGATGTCGACGCCGCTTCTGGACATGGTTAACATAAGTCTTCTTTTTTGCACAGTAAAGTTTTAAGTGGCATTTGTGCATGTAACTCTGTATTGTAGTGCTTGACAAAGGTTTGCCAAAGTAATCCCTCACCCATGTGGTTATATCAGCTATTGTTGAGTGGCGGTTCTTGATGCAGTGCCATCTGAGGGATCGAAGATCACATGCGTTCAGCTTAAGCTTGCACCCTTGGCCTTTACTCACAGAAATTCCTCCTGATTCCTTGAATCGTTTAATGATATTATGCACTGTAGAGGGAGAAATATGCATATCCCCTCCAATCTTTTTTTGAGGTACATTGTTTTTAAACATTTCAATCATTTTCTCACATTTGTTAACAAACTGGCCATCTTTGCTCATCAAAGACTTTTTTCACCTCATTACTAGCCCTAAATTGCCCCGTCCCAACTTTTTTTGGAATGTATTGCAGGAGAACATATCTCAGGTTAATTTGTCTGCAATAAAAAAAAAGTCAAAGTATATGTAAGGAACACTGCATTTTTATTTTATTTGCATTTTCCATACTGTCCTAACTTTTTCTGATTTGGGGTTGTACATACCAGGTGTACCTAACAAAGTGCTTTGTGAGTGTACATGCCTGTTAGAAGTAATGTAATGTAATGCATTTAGAATAAGAATGATTTATATAACTGTAATCAGCAAGGGCTTTAAAAAAAAGTCATAGGAAATCTGGTGTTGATTGTATCTGTGCACACAGTTCCTGTGGGGAGTGCGATTTCCTGTACCACATGATAGACCGGTTGGAATGTACTTATGTGCTCCATGTCATTCGTCTCAGTCTTCATTACATTTAGAACACGGGTATACACGTGCTCTCTCTCTCTCTCTCTCTCTCTCTCACACACACACACACACACTAGCCCTGCTACCAATGCATGACATACAAATACTCAGAAATCTGTTAATTCTGCAGTGCCACCCTTCCCTTTTCCTTCCTAACCCAACCCTGCCAGTCTGAAAAAGATATATTTATGACATCTAGGTAGACGGGGGATTTTGATCTCTGAACTAGTTTCGATTTATCAGACACACATACACCGATCAGGCATAACAGAACATTAAAACCACCTCCTTGTTTCTACACACACTGTCCATTTTATCAGCTCCACTTACCATATAGAATCACTTTGTAGTTCTACAATTACTAACTGTAGTCCATCTGTTTCTCTACATACATTTTTAGCATGCTTTCACCGTTCTTTAATGGTCAGGACCCCCACAGGACCACCACAGAGCATGTATTATTTATGTTAGTGTGTGTTGTGGTGTCCACTCACTGCCCTATTATACACTCCTACCTAGTTGATCCACCTTGTAGATGTAAAGTCAGAGACGATCGCTCATCTATTGCTGCTGTTTGAGTTGGTCATCTTCTAGACCTTCATCAGTGGTCACAGTACGCTGCTCACGGGGTGCTGTTGGCTGGACATTTTTGGTTGGTGGACTATTCTCAGTCCAGCAGTGACAGTGAGGTGTTTAAAAACTCCAACAGTGCTGCTGTGTCTGATCGACTCATACCAGCCTAACACACCACCACCATGTCAGTGTCAGTGCAGTGCTGAGAATGATCCACCACCCAAATAATATCTACTCTGTAGTGGTCCTGTGGGGGTCCTGACCATTGAAGAACAGGGTGAAAGGGGGCTAACAAAGCATGCAGAGAAACAGATGGACTACCGTAAGTAAATGTAGAACTACAAAGTGCTTCTGTATGGTAAGTGGAGCTGATAAAATGGACAGTGAGTGTAGAAACAAGGAGGTGGTCATAATGTTATGGCTGATCAGTGTATTTTTACCTCTCTTACTCTCATTCCTCACATCTGCCTGCTTTAATCAGTAACTGTTACACCAGCACAAAATTGCACAATTACGTTTGCAATCAGCGTAGGATTAAAAATCACTAAGAAATAACAAATAGTAAAATATACTCACCAATATAACATCACTTTCAACTTAAATTCTCATTTAAATCAACAAATTCCCACTTGCACACAAATACATGTACATGGAGGTAAAACACATGCATTACATGAATATGAATCAATTTTCATAGGTAAGTAATGAGGTTTATAAATGCACTTACTTCTTGAAAGCTTCTTATTTCTTCTTGCTTTGTGAATGTAAAGAAATGATTTCTCAGATCTCTCAGACAGTTGCTGTCTACCACACGACCAAAGGATGCGTCTGTTGTTTGATTTCTTGTTGCAGTGTGATGATAACACTTGCCCACTTCCTGCCATCTCTTGATTGGTCCTGAGAAATGTTTCCTAGCCCTCTGAACAGAAATACAGTGGTTTATGTTTATGAATGTGTGCATCAGAATTTAAACAGACAAAGTACATCCTAAACAATAAAGAGTCCATTTATAGAAGCAGTGTACAGTAACCAGTCTTTTTACTGGTGTGTTCTGGAACGTAGAAGATAATACACATATAAAATATACATGGTCATGGAGAGAGCATGCTGAGCATGACGTACAATCTACATGCTTTGTTAGCCCCCTTTCATGCTGTTCTTCAATGGTCAGGACTCTCCCAGGACCACCACAGAGCAGGTATTATTTAGGTGGTGGATCAATTCTCAGCACTGCAGTGACACAGACATAGTGGTGGTGTGTTAGTGTGTGTTGTGCTGGAATGAGTGGATCAGAAACAGCAGCACCCTCACTGTCACTGCTGGACTGAGAATAGTCCACCAACTAAAAACATCCAGCCAACAGTGCCCCGTGGGCAGCGTCCTGTGACCACTGCCAAAGGTCTAGAAGATGACCAACTCAAAAAGCAGCAGAAGATGAGCAATCATCTCTGACTTTACATCTACAAGGTGGACCAACTAGGTAGGAGTGTCTAATAGAGTGAGTGGACAGGCTATTTAAAAACTCCAGCAGCGCTGCTGTGTTTGATCCCCTCATACCAGCACAACACACACTAACACTCCACCACCATGTCAGTGTCACTGCAGTGCTGAGAATGATCCACCACCTAAATAACACCTGCTCTGTAGTGGTCCTCTGGGGGTCATGACCATTGAAGAACAGGGTGAAATCAGGCTAAAAATGCATGTAGAGAAACAGATGGACTACAGTCAGTAATTGTAGAGCTACAAAGTGCTTCTATATGGTAAGTGGAGCTGATAAAATGGACAGTTAGTGTAGAAACAATGAGGTGGTTTTATTGTTATGGCTCAGTGTATATGGAAGAAAGACTGCAGTTTTTTCTGGTTTACATTAGCATTCAAATTGTGTGATGTTGTCAATATGGCTATTACAAAGAACCATTTTAAAGCCCCGCCCCAGGTAAGACGTTCACCTGTAAAATATCAGCCATATGAAACCACTGAACAACACTCAAAACACTCTACAGTGTGGATTCTGTCAAATCAGAAAGAGTGAACATACATGAAACAGGTAAAGACTTTTACTTACATGGCTTTGTACTGCTTGTTGTTTATGAATTACCTGTTGAAAAGCGCTGCGGTCTTAGACAGTACTCTTATTTAGACAGTGCTCTAATAAATGTTTTCTTTTATACATGTTAGGAGCATTGTAAGGATACACCTTCTTTTATTAATCTATGTTTAAGTTTTTTACTATTACACAATTGTATGTATTCATTCATGTATTTATTCATTCATAGCATTTTAACACATTTTATTAGGAACAAATTAGGATCTATGAACAAATATATATAAATATATGTGGAATTTAGGTAAATAATTACCTAAAAGAAAATAATTTTCCTGATAGAATAAAAATTAGAAGACATTACAAGAAAAAATGCACTTGTATAGTTGGAAGTATGTGTATCACACTATGTTCTTAGCTACTACTCAAACAAACACCCTCAAGGTCAAGCATTAGGACCTCTTAAGTTTTATCAGCAAACTGCAAAGCTACCACTATTATCAAACATTTGAATTTAAAATAATGTTAAATATTAACAGAATTAGCAGTATTAATTGTACCAGGAACTCTTTCATTTTAAAGGTTAAACGTGTATTAGAAACGGATGACTTTTAAACCATGAAGAATACACTGCCTGGCCAAAAAAAGGTCACACACTCTAATATTTGGTTGGACCGCCTTTAGCTTTGATTACGGCACGCATTCGCTGTGGCATTGTTTCCACAAGCTTCTGCAATGTCACAACATTTATTTCTGTCCAGAGTTGCATTAAATTTTCCCCAAGATCTTGTATTGATGATGGGAGATTTGGACCACTGCGCAAAGTCTTCTCCAGCACATCCCAAAGATTCTCAATAGGGTTCAGGTCTGAACTCTGTGGTGGCCAATCCATGTGTGAAAATGATGTCTCATGTTCCCTGAACCACTCTTTCACAATTTGAGCCCGATGAATCCTGGCATTGTCATCTTGGAATATGCCCGTGCCATCAGGGAAGAAAAAAATCATTGATGGAATAACCTGGTGGTTCAGTATATTCAGGTAGTCAGCTGACCTCATTCTTTGGGCACATAACGTTGCTGAACCTAGACCTGACCAACTGCAGCAACCCCAGATCATAGCACTGCCCCCACAGGCTTGTACTGTAGGCACTAGGCATGATGGGTGCATCACTTCAGCCGCCTCTCTTCTTACCCTGATGCGCCCATCACTCTGGAACAGGGTAAATCTGGACTCATCAGACCACATGACCTTCTTCCATTGCTCCAGAGTCCAATCTTTATGCTTCCTAGCAAATTAAAGCCGTTTTTGCCGGTTAGCCTCACTGACAAGTGGTTTTCTTAAGGCTACACAGCTGTTTAGTCCCAATCCCTTGAGTTCTTTTCGCATTGTGCATGTGGAAATGCTCTTACTTTCACTATTAAACATATCCCTGAGTTCACTGTAGTTTTTCTACCATTTGATTTCACCAAACGTTTAAGTGATCGCCGATCACGATCATTCAGGATTTTTTTCCGACCACATTCCTTCCTGGAAGATGATGTTTCCCCACTGTCCTTCCACTTTTTAATAATGCGTTGGACAGTTCTTAACCCGATTTTAATAGTTTCAGCTTCTCCTTATATGTTTTCTCTGCTTGATGCATGCCAATAATTTGACCCTTCTGAAACAGAATAAATCTTTTCCACGACCAGATGATGTGTCTTTCGACATGGTTGTTTAACAAATGAGAAGCTACTCACTGCATCAGTTAGGGTTAAATAACTTGTTGCCAGCTGAAACATAATCACCCATGCAGTAATTATCCAATGGGAGGCTCTTACCTACTTGCTTAATTAAATCCAGGTGGTGACCTTTTTTTTTGGCCAGGCAGTGTACTGTATATTTATGCTTCTAATTGCGCTTAGAAGTAATACATTCTATACATTTGAGATCTCTAGAATTTAGTGCATTTTAGTAAAATATATTTTACTTATGTGGCCTACAGTATATGGAGACATTCCTTGGAGATCCTCAGATTTTTTCACCCCTACATTAAGACAACAGTGTTTGGAAGGCCCTTTCATATTCCAGGAAGATTTTGCCCTGCACACAAAGTGAGGTCCATAGACATGGTTTGATGAGTGTGGTGTGGAAGAACCTTATTTGCCAAGTGAACACAATTGGGATTCATTAGTTAGTTTGAAACAAAATGTCTCATAAAATGCCTATACACTGATCAGCCATAACATTAAAACCACCTCATTGTTTCTACACTCACTGTCCATTTTATCAGCTCCTTTTACCATATAGAAGAACTTTGTAGTTCTACAATTACTGACTGTAGTCCATCTGTTTCTCTACATACCTTTTTAACCTGCTTTCACCCTGTTCCTGTTTCACCCATAGGACCACCATAGTATTATTTGGGTGGTGTGTTAGTGTGGTATGAGTGGATCAGACACAGCAGCGCTGCTGGAGTTTTTAAATACTGTGTCCACTCACTGTCCACTCTATTAGACAATCCTACCTAGTTGGTCCAACTTGTAGATGTAAAGTCAGAGACAATCGCTCATCTATTGCTGCTGTTTGAGTTGGTCATCTTGTAGACCTTCATCAGTGGTCACAGGACGCTGTCCATGGGTTGCTGTTGGCTGGATATTTTTGGTTGGTGGACTATTCTCAGTCCAGCAGTGACAGTGAGGTGTTTAAAAAAAACTATCAGCGCTGCTGTGTCTTATCCACTCATACCAGCACAACACACACTAACACACCACCACCATGTCAGTGTCACTGCAGTGCTGAGAATGACCGACCACCCAAATAATACCTGCTCTGTGGTGGTCCTGTGGGGGTCCTGACCATTGAAGAACAGGGTGAAAGCAGGCTAAAAAAGTATGTAGAGAAACAGATGGACTACAGTCAGTAATTGTAGAACTACAAAGGGCTTCTATATGGTAAGTGAAGCTGATAAAATGGATAGTGTGTGTAGAAACAAGGAGGTGGTTTTAATGTTATGGCTGATCAGTGTATGTTAATGTGCATAATTTTGGAATGGCTTGTTCAAAAAGCTCATGGCCATTTGTCATGTACCTATGTCCATATAGTGTATGTTAAACATTTCTCAGCATCAGCTCAGATCTATCAGTTCTGATTAATATGATTTTATTTATTTATTACTTATTATATATATGCAGTACCCATAAAACATAAATAATACAGCATCCTAAAGTATCAAATCTGTAAACATTTAAAAACGAAATCTGTATTGTTGTTATTGTATATCAGCTGCATTAACTAATTTTAGTCTTTAAGTTTTAGCTCCAGAATGCAACAGTTCCGTCCTCGCTATGCAATAAACCGCCCTGCCTACTCTCAGCTAGATTTTGATGAGGAGTTTAACAGAAAGAAAAGAAACTATCCTTTAAAAGACAAAGTGAAAAAAGTGTTCAGGTATGTAACCTCCTTTACTAATGTTATGGACCTGATGATGGTTTGATTGTGTGAATATTTTCTATTGTACATTTCATTGAATTGTATTTTTGTGTGTGCATGTAAATGATGCAGATGCTCGAGTGGGCGACTAAAACATCTTTTCTTCAGACACCTTCCAGTGCTCAGCTGGTTTCCAAAATACAATTTTAAACAGAACCTGTTGTGTGATGTCATCAGTGGAGTCAGTGCAGGCACCATCCAGGTTCCTCAGGGTCTGAATCCTTACACATCTTATAGTACAGAATGTTTAAAAGAGTGAAAGCTCATGATGTTTTACAGTAAAAATATTATAGGACAACAAATAAAATGTAGATAAGGTTCAGATCATTCATTAATTCATTAATTTATTCTTTCATTGTCTGTTTTACCACCACTTTATCCTGATCAGGGTTGTGATTGTGATAGTGTCATTGGGCAAAAAGCAGGAAACACCTTCCATAGAGTAGAGTAGTATCAGTTAGTATAGTGTACTACATTAAATCTACTGTACATTAGATTTAGTAAGAATTTGGGCCTCTTGAGTTTTTGCACACTTTATGCATTTCTTATATCACTCATATCTTTATTGATTTGTCCCTCCTAGCTTTGCAAACCAGGATTTAAGTATTTAAGCTCTGTCAGATTGAATGGTGAGCATCTGTCAACTGATATCTTCAGCCTGAGGTTTAAGCCTCGGCTTTGGCTGGATCATTCGAGAACATTTAGAGACTTGCACTGAAGCCAATCCAGTTTTGTTTTGGCTGTATGCTTTGGGTCACTGTCACGTTAAAGGGCAGACTGTTGCCCCAGTGTGAATTTATGAGGGTTCTTCAAGTATGTTTCTGCAAGGCCACATGAAACCATCCCTCAGTAATTACTGACCCTAATACCTGACCCTGACATCAAACTATTAAGGCAACTGTGGTCCTGTGAACACTCAAAGCCTTAGCTATCCTTCCCCTGACCAATTAAATTTTAGAGATCCACAGCCAGCCTTGGAATGCATAGCCTGAATCTTGTTCTGACAACGCAGTGTATATTGTGGGTCCATGTAGATCCAGGTGTGTTCTATGTCCATTTAATTCAAAATGCAACAGGAACTCCACCTTGGTTGCAAAGCTTAAGGATAATTAAAGCAAACAGGATGCACCTGAATTTGAAATGTCACAGCAAATGTGTAAACATTTGTGAATGAAAGATTTCAGTGTTTGATTCTTAAATTATAATAAACAATACAAATTTAATAGACCTTTATAGACCTCACTTTGTTCACATTTGTAATCAGATAATTAATGTAATTAAACACGGCTTTTAGCAATGGCTGTGGCTGAAACAGCTATACCATAGTATTGTGTAGACATATGTTCGACCACATAGGGTGTATTAATAACTTGGTACCTGTTTTTACTTTATTTAGGCATGGCTTTTGCCCTGCTCGCTAATCTACCTCCAGTGAATGGGCTTTATTCGTCGTTCTTCCCACTCATTCCATACTTCTTTATGGGCACGGTGCCGCAGATGGTGCCAGGTATGTTTTTATTTTGTACCCTTGTTCCAGTTTAATAAAAGACAAATAGACTAAGGTGATTTCAGAATTTTCTTAAAAAGTTACCTGATGATTAATATAAATACCACATACACCGATCAGCCATAACATTAAAACCACCTACTTGTTTCTACACACATTGCCCATTTTATTGGCATCACTTACCATATAGAAGCACTTTGTAGTTCTGCAAATACTGACTGTAGTCCATCTATTTCTCTGCATGCTTTGTTAGCCCCCTTTCAAGCTGTTCTTCAATGGTCAGGACTCTCCCAGGACCACTACAGAGTAGGTATTATTTAGGTGGTGGATCATTCTCAGCACTGCAGTGACACTGACATGGTGGTGGTGTGTTAGTGTGTGTGTTGTGCTGGTATGAGTGTATAAGACAGCAATACTGATGGAGTCACTGCTGGACTGAGAATAGTCCACCAACCAAAAATATCCAGCAACAGCGCCCCATGGGCAGTGTCCTGTGACCACTGATGAAGGTCTAGGAGATGACCAACTCAAACAGCAGCAATAGATGAGCATCTACAAGGTGGACCAACTAGGTAGGAGTGTCTAATAGAGTGGACAGTGAGTGGACACGGTATTTAAAAACTCCAGCAGTGCTGCTGTGTCTGATCCACTCATACCAGCACAACACACACTAACACACCACCACCACCATGTCAGTGTCACTGCAGTGCTGAGAATGATCCACCACCTAAATAATACCTGCTCTGTAGTGGTCCTGATCATTGAAGAACAGTGTGAAAGCAGGCTAAAAAGGTATGCAGAGAAACAGATGGACTACAGTCAGTTATTGTAGAACTACTACAGTGCTTCGATATGGTAAGTGGAGCTGATAAAATGGACAGTGAGTGTAGAAACAAGGAGCTTTCTTGAGAATATTTTTGGCTACCACTTTCTTTAGAGGCGTTCGTTATGTAGCTGATTACAAACAAGTGATTATTCCTCACACAGGTACTTTTGCTGTGTTAAGTATCATGGTGGGTATTGTGTGTTCAAATCTTGCACCTGAATCAAACTTCAGCCATTTTAACGACACCCTCAATGCCACTGTAGTGGATGAGAAGAGCATGAATGAAGTCCGACTGGCAATATCGGGCACTTTAGCCTGTCTGACTGCCATCATACAGGTAACATATGTGCACAACCTTAATTAAACAATAAAGAGATTGTATGTAGTTGACACTTGATTAGCAACAGGAATCTTCTTCTTGCTCATTTTCTATACATGTATGGATGGTATACAGTAATGCATTTGACTTGGTAATTTCACATGGTGTTTAATAGATTGGTCTAGGCATGATGCAGTTTGGATTTGTCGCCATATACCTTTCTGAGTCATTTGTCAGAGGCTTTATGACAGCTGCAGGGCTGCAGATTTTCATTTCTGTGCTGAAGTACATCTTTGGGATTAAAGTTCCACCATATAGTGGACCTCTGGCTATCATTTATGTAAGTATTATTCCTTTTAGGTCAACAGTAAAAATAATACCCATCTAAATTAATAGCATCTAAATTGTTGTCAACTAAACAAATACAGTAGACCCTTGAGTTACGAACGGTTTACCATACAAACGTTTTGGGTTACGAATGATCTCAATGTACGAACAAATTTCGGACTACGAACCGAAAAACACTTGACATCATGAACAAGTTGACTCCGACCGTCTCTCTCAAAAAGTACCTGAACAGACTTTCAAATGATTAAGTTCAGATGTATACACACCTGGACAAAATTGTTGGTACCCTTCCATTAAAGAAAGAAAAACCCACAGTGGTCACTGAAATAACTTGAAACTGACAAAAGTAATAATAAATAAAAAATTACTGAAAATTAACAAATGAAAATCTGACATTGCTTTTGAATTGTGGGTCAATAGAATAACTTAAAAAAAACAAACTAATGAAACTGGCCTGGATGAAAATAGTGGTCTTAATAGATTGCACAAACTTTTGAGGCAATCACTGCAATCAAGCGATTTCTGTGACTCTCAATGAGACCTCTGCACCTGTCCACAGGTATTTTGGCCCACTCCTCGTGAGCAAACAGCTGTCTCAGGTTTGAAGGGTGCCTTCTCCAGACTTACATTTAGATTAGGACTCAGATAAAGGCTACTTTAGAATAGTCCAATGCTTTGCTCTTAGCCATTCTTGGATGTTTTAAGCTGTGTGTTTTGGGTCATTATCCTGTTGGAAGACTCATGACCTGCGACTGAGACCAAGCTTTCTGACACTGGGCAGCACATATCTCTCCAGAATGACTTGATAGTCTTGAGATTTCATTGTACCCTGCACAGATTCAAGACACCCTGTGCCAGATGCAGCAAAGCAGCCCCAAACATAACCGAGACTCCTCCATGTTTCATAGTAGGTACAATGTTCTTTTCTTTGTATGCTTCGTTATTGCGTCTGTGAACATAGAGCTAAAAAGCCAAAAAGCTCCTGTTTTGTCTCATCTGTCCAAAGGACATTCTCCCAGAAGCTTTGTGGCTTGTCGATATGCATTTTGGCAAATTCCAGTCTCGCTTTTCTATAATTTGCTTTCAACAGTGGTTTCCTCCTTGGTCGTCTTCCATTAAGTCCACTTTGGCTAAAACAGCCAAACAGCTCTTTGGTTACCATCCGTATTATCCATCTCTTCAATTTGTCATCAATTTCCCTCTTGTGGCCACATCCAGGGAGGTTTGCTACAGTCCCGTAGACCTTAAACTTCTGAATAATTTGTGCAACTGTAGTAAGAGGAACATCAAGCTGCTTGGAGATGGTCTAATAGCCTTTACCTTTAACATGCTTGTCTATAATTGTCTTTCTAATCTCCTGAGACAACTCTCTCCCTAGCTTTCTGTGGTCCATGTTCAGTGTGGTACACACCATGATACCAAACAGCACAGTGACTACTTTTTACTCTTTAAATAGGCAGACTGACTGATTACAAGTTTGAAGACACCTGTGATGTCCCTATGTTTAACATGTCCCTATGGTCAAATTATTTTCAATCTTTTCTAGGGGTACCATCATTTTTTTCCAGGCCAGTTTCATTATTTTTTTTTTTTTTAAAGTTATTCTGTTAAACCACAATTCAAAAGCAATGTCTGATTTTCATTAGTTGATTTTCAGTAATTTTTTATTTATTATTACTTTTGTCAGTTTCAAGTTATTTCAGTGACCACTGTGGGTTTTTCTTTCTTTAACAGAAGGGTACCAACAATTTTGTCCACATGTGTAAGCCTAACACACATTGCTAACAGGTATATATAATAACTTTGTTAAGTCGAAAAAGATGCCTAAAGAATTGGGGATATTGGCCTGTACAAGCAGTCTATAAACATGCTGACTACAGAGATCAGTGGGCAAAAACAGCTGCACTGAACAGCCACACCCTCCCCTCAGATACACAGTTTGCTCTAAACTTTCTCAACTCAATGTATTAGTGGATTACGAACTTCCTAACAGGCACTACACAGCAGGTGAGGCTAAGGAATGACATATGAACAGTCAGCACTAGTGCACCACAGGGTTGTGCCCTCTCTCTGTTGCTCTTCTCTCTTTACTCCAATGACTGCACCTCTACAGAGTTTGCAGACGACACTACGGTCACTGAACTAATTCAAGACAGAGATTAATCTACATATTGGCATGAGATTCAACAGTTGGTGTTCTGCTGAAGTCAGAACAATCTGGAGCTGAACACACTCAGGATTGTGGAGATGATAGTGAGTGTAGGAATACAACCCTTAAAGCCGCTTCATATTACAATATCCAAAAGCACTATGTATAATGTGGAGAACTTCAGGTTTTTGTGAATTACCATCTCCAAAGATCAGAAGTAAGAGTACAACAAAACTCCATCCTCAAAAGGGCCCAGCAAAGGATGTACTTTCTGTGGCAACTAATGAAGCATGGTCTGCCACAAGCAGACCAATTGCTGTTGAAGCAATTCTACACTGCAAAACAGGACTTAAGTAGACTGCAACAATCACTGGTATTACTTTGCCCACCATCCAGGTCTTGAACACATCAAGAACCAGGAACTGGGCTGAGAAAGTTATCACAGACATAACCTTAGACATAACCTTCTTAACATTCTTACCCCCAGCGGGACCCTGCAAAAACTCTTTAAAGATCAATACAATTCTATGACTGTTTCCCTCACGTGTGTGTAAACTTGAGAATCAGGAGGCTGGTAGTTCAAAGCTCACGGAAAGAATGGCTCTTGTACAATTTTTGAAGTAGAATTATGCAAATGTGTGTTTCTTGGTTCTTAATGGTTTTAATGTGTTTTCTGAATTGCAGACCCTTATAGACATATGCAAGGGGCTACCCAAAACCAATGTGGCATCTCTCGTGTTCGCCCTTGTCAGCTCTGTGATACTGATCATAGTAAAGGAACTGAACACTCGTTACCGCCATAAAATCCCCTATCCCATTCCTATTGAGATCATTGTTGTGAGTAAACAAAGACAATAAAGCAAATGATGCTAAATAAGCCGATCAGCCATAACATTAAAACCACCTCCTTGTTTCTACACTCACTGTCCATTTTATCAGCTCCACTTACCATATAGGAGCACTTTTTAAGTGCTCCTATATGGAGCACTTTTTAACACATTTTAAGAGCGTTTTTACTTTACTTTACTTTTTAATATATTCTTACCTTTTAATATATTCTTAATACATATATACAATCTGAGCAACTGTAACATCTGAAATTTCCCCTCGGGGATCAATAAAGTATTCTGATTCTGATTCTGATTTGTAGTTCTACAATTACTGACTGTAGTCCATCTGTTTCTCTGCATGCTTTGTTAGCCCCCTTTCATGCTGTTCTTCAATGGTTAGGACTCTCCCAGGACTACTACAGAGTAGGTATTATTTAGGTGGTGGATGATTCTCAGCACTGCAGTGACACTGACATGGTGGTGGTGTGTTAGTGTGTGTTGTGCTGGTATGAGTGGATGAGACACCTCACTGTCACTGCTGGACTGAGAATAGTCCACCAACCAAAAATATCCAGCCAACAGCGCCCCGTGGGCAGCGTTTTGTGACCACTTCTGAAGGTCTAGAAGATGACCAACTCAAACAGCAGCAATAGATAACCGATCATCTCTAACTTTACATCTACAAGGTGAACCAACTAGGTAGGAGTGTCTAATAGTGGACACAGTATTTAAAAACTCTGTGTCTGATCCACTCATACCAGCACAACACACACTAACACACCACCACCATGTCAGTGTCACTGCAGTGCTTAGAATCATCCACCACCTAAATAATACCTGCTCTGTGGTGGTCCTGACCATTGAAGAACAGGGTGATAGCAGGCTAAAAAAGCATGCAGAAAAATAGATGGACTACAGTCAGTAATTGTGGAACTACAAAGTGCTTCTATATGGTAAGTGAAGCTGATAAAATGGACAGTGAGTGTAGAAACAAGGAGGTGGTTTTAATGTTATGGCTGATCAGTGTATTTGAAAACACCTTACCAGAAATTGTTATTTTTGTTCTATAACTAAAACACTTGAAAAGTTTCTCTAGTGAAAACAGTGAAACATTGAATATTATTTCTATAATTCTGCAGGTAGTTGTTGCTTGTGCCATCTCTGGGCCACTGCATCTGCCTGAGCATTTCCACATGGACATAGTAGGAGAAATTCAGTTGGGGTAAGACATTATATTAGATGTACTACAGTTAGCCTTATATACAACATTGTACTAAGCCCAAATTGCTTTTTTTCAGATTTCCAGCCCCCATCGTACCCATTGTGACAGACTGGACGGATATGTTGAGTATTGCTTTTTCACTCGCCATTGTGGGATATGTAATCAATCTAGCCATGGGAAGGACACTGGCCTCCAAACATGGTTTTGATGTGGATCCCAATCAGGTACACCTGTGAGGATATTGTAAAATATAAAAAGAAGTAAAGTGTAGACTCCATGACCATAGAGTATGGGTATAATCTGAAGGATGTTTGTCATTAGCACACTTATTTGAATGGCAAATCATCATTGCAATTTCCTCTACCACTATTTAAACTAAAATACAGAGCATTCAGAAAGTATTCACAGCGCAATCCGGTTCAAGTCTGGGCTCTGGCTGGGCCACTCAAGGACATTCACAGAGTTGTCCCAGAGCCACTCCTTTGTTATCTTGGCTGTGTGCTTAGGGTTGTTGTCCTGCTGGAAGATCAACCTTCTCCCCAGTCTGAAGTCCAGAACACTCTGGAGCAGGTTACCATCAGGGATGTCTCTGTACATTGCTGCAGTCATCGTTCCCTAGATCCTGACTAGTCCCCCAGCTCCTGCTGCCGAAAAACATCCCCACAGCATGATGCTGCCACCATCATGCTTCACTGTAGGAATGGTATTAGCTAGGTGATGAGCGGTGCCTGGTTTCCCCCAGACATTGCGCTTGGCATCAGACCAGAGAATCTTGTTTCTCATGGTTTGAGAGTCCTTCAGGTGCCTTTTGGCAAGCTTCAGATGGGCCGTCATGTGCCTTTTACTGAGGAGTGGCTTCTGTCTGGCCACTCTATCATACAAGCCTGATTGGTGGAGTGCTGCAGAAATGGTTGTCCTTCTGGAGGGTTCTCCTCTCTCCACAGTGCAACGCTCAAGCTCTGACAGAGTGACCATCAGGTTCTTGGTCAGCTGCCTAACTTCCCTCCCGATCGCTCAGATTGGCCAGGCAGCCGGCTCTATGAAGAGTCCTGGTGGTTCCAAACTTCTTTCATTTATGGATGATGAAGGCCACTGTGCTCATTGGGACCTTCAATGCTGCAGAAATTTTTTTGTACCCTTCCCCAGATCTGTGCCTCAATACAATCCTGTCTCTGAGGTCTACAGACAATTCCTTGAACTTCATGGCTTGGTTTGTGCTCAGACATGCACTGTCTATTATGGGACCTTATATAAACAGGTGTGTGCCTTTCCAAATCATGTCCAATCAACTGAATTTACCACAGGTGGACTATAATCAAGCAGTGAAAACAGGATGCACCTGAGCTCAATTCTTAGTGTCATGGCAAAGGCTGTGAATACTGATGTACATGTTATATTTTTGTGTTTTATTTTTAATAAATTTGCAAAAATTTCAAACAAACTTTTTCACTTTGTCATCATGGGGTATTGGGTGTGTGTGTGTGTGTAGAATTTTGTGGGAAAAAATGAATTTAATCCATTTTGGAATAAGGCTTTAACATAAACAAACAAACAAAATGGAAAAAGGGAAGTGCTGTGAATACTTTCCGGATGCACTGTACATCACTTGATAAGAGTTGTTTTGTTGTTGCAGGAGATGCTAGCTTTGGGCTTTAGTAACTTCCTAGGTAGTTTTTTTAAGATCCATGTGATCTGCTGTGCTTTGTCTGTTACACTAGCTGTGGACAGTGCAGGAGGGTCTTCACAGGTAAGACCATAATAAACTATATAATAATATGCTTTTGTGTGTGGTGTTGATGACTTTTGATGTACACAGTTTTTAAAACAAGACCAGCCCCTATAGGACCAAATCAATAAGTATTATTGTTAGTGCCTCATCCAGAGATATTATCAGTCTCATTAGGTGTTCTCTTTGTTACTGCAAAAGATCTACAGGATGATTCTGTGAAGGATGGGATCTATCATGCACCTCTACATTGCATGTTAGATATGGTACACATCTAAATCCAGAACGATCTGTACTGTACCTGATTATACTATTGTTGGTTTCTGGAGTATTGGAGTGAGGCTGTGACAGCTGTAGTTTAATTTTTCATTTTTATATGTCACTGACCTGCTTTAATTAAATTAAGTTTTTAATATGCCACTTTTTGTCTTACTGTAGTGGTGATTCTCTTTGACCAATCAACAGTATGCATTGTTTCTCACTCCACCCATTCGGCCTGCCTTAATACACTTGATCCCTCCTGTACAAGGGAATCCAAATTTAGCTCAGGTACCTAGATATAGTATGGTTCACTTAGTGTAGGATCACAGACAAGGTACCATGCAGTGGAAATTGGGGATTAGTGGTAACCATTAGAAGATCAGTTAAAAATCGAGGACTTCAAGGCATTCCACAACGCATGCCAATCTTCAGTTCCAGTTTTGACTAATCAAACCTGGCATCCCAGATTCACAGAAAAAAGAGCAGGCTGGAATCTAGCAACTCTGTGGAAAGGAAATTGTAATTAAATAGAGGGACATCCACCTGGAGGGAATTAACACTCAATGAGGCACAGAGACAATTTCAAGCACAATTAGTCATCTGTGCGTCCATGCTCCCTGCTGGCCATGATGGCATGGGAGGTGGGCATGTTTCTGTAACCCTCACCCCTCTGGCAGATGGGCCCATTACACACATGAGCATAATACCTGGTAAAGTGAGGGTGGTTGAATATGTCTGATCGCTACAACTGGTTGTATTCATAAGCATACACAAATATTGTATTTATAAGCATACTCAAATATTTACATTTTTAGGGGAAAAATAACCAAAAACCACAAATTAATAAAACTGCCACTTAGTTTTAAAGCTGTTTTAGCTGTTACAACAACCAGCAAAAAGGAACTCATCCGGTGTCATGACGTTTTGCAGGTCTCACTATAGGGAACCACCATGGCAGAGCGAATTGAGTCTCCTACTTCCACTCTCCTGAGCAGACTCACAACTGTTTTAATTGTATTCACAATATTTTGTAAAGTAGATACTAAAAGATCTAGATTATTTGCAAGCTTGCATTGAGAATTTTTGGTACACAGTGAAAGTTTGGCACATAGTGCTTCTGAAAATAACTTAAATAACTTTTAATTAGGGCTGTCACACGATTAAAATTTTTAATCGCGATGAATCGACTGCAAAAATAACTATGCAAAATTTGAACAGTTGCCGCTCAGGTGGCGCAGCAGTAAAGAGACACGCTGCGACCAGGGCTGGATTCTGGGTACCTTGTATCGAATCCAGCTCTGCCTCCCGGTTCGAGGCTGAGTTGGCTGTATGGGCAACGATTGGCCGGTTGCTCAGTTGGGGGGTCTGACAAAGAACCGGATGTGGGTCTCTCTCTGTCAGAATGCGATTACGACCTCTGCCGGCTGATTAGAGGCGCCTGCACAGAGATTAGGAAAAAGTGCCCTTAGGGTGTGTCTCTCCGCATGCAACGCTAGGTGGCGCCAAACTCATCAATGTGCGGGTGGCAAAAATGCATCCGGCTGCTGCTCATGTTTCGGAGGGGATATGGGTTAGCTTCTATCTCCTGGGTCAGGGCAGGGTTCGGCATAGACAGAGAGGAAGCACGATGCAAATTGAACAATTGGATGCGCTAAAAGGGGGAGAAAACAATTTGAACAGTTATGCAGATTTTTATTGCAAGAACATGTTTAACAATAAAAAAACGTCATGTTGACCACAGTGACATATGCTTAAAGTGGACAAACATAGCCCAATAAAAATTGTGCCTAAAAATTGTACGTGTTAATTAACGTGATTAATGACAGCCCTACTTTTAATATGTTAAATAATATCTTTATTAATAAGGCAGCCAGGTTTTAGTTTCTATAAATAATAAAATAAATAACACTATGTTAACATGTATTCTTTTTTTCTTCTTCTCATTATTATTATTGCCAAGTGATAACATATATTTTATTTTTTATATTAGTTTGCCAGTTTTTGTGTCATGCTGGTTGTTATGGTCACAATGCTGGCTTTGGGAGTCTATCTAAAACCACTTCCCAAGGTAAGAGTTATCATTTGCAAAATATTGCAGCATCAGTGTAAATATATTTTTGTCTTAATTGTGTATTTTCATTTTTTGAAAAAAAAAAAAATTGAGTGACTTAATAATTCCTTATGTCTGTAGTCAGTGTTGGGAGCACTTATAGCTGTTAACCTGAAAAACACACTGCTGCAGATCTCAGACCCATATTACCTCTGGAAAAAGAACAAACTAGACTGTGTGAGTTATGGTACATTAATATAAATTCAATTTGGTCATTTATACAACCCAGGAGAATACAGTGCCATGCACATTTTATTTAGTTTCTTTCCTTAACTGTAGAGATTCAAACTTTTCTTGCTTTTTTATAGTGTGTATGGGTCGTGTCTTTTTTGTCAACCTTCTTCCTGAGTTTACCACTTGGTGTTGCTACTGGTGTGAGCTTCTCCATTCTTGTAGTTATTTTCCAGACTCAGTTGTAAGTACAAGTCACAATATATTACTTAACTCCATTCCTTACATGCTATAACACATGTGATCGTTGTGTTTCTTCATCACTGTCGTTGATATTTGTTGACTTTGTGTGTGACCTGTAGTCGTAATGGTTCAGAAGTGGTTCAAGTTTTGGATACAGATCTGTATAAGAATCCAAAGGTCTACAATGAGGTAAATACTAATAGAGCTGATTGATTTGTGTTTATAATATATATTTTAAAAATTATACTTCGTATGCATGCTTATGAGCCATAAAGGACCCCCCCTCCAAAAATGTGCTTGCAAAGCCTGTTTCATTACACATTTGCAAGTCACAGTCAAAGATGTATTTAATGTGTCACGAATTGCTGAGAGGTTGTTGGATAGCCAAGGTGAATGTGTCACAACACACAGGGCATTAAACCCTTCTGTTTATGGGGCTTGTAGCCACAGTGCCCATATACAGTCCAAGTGCCCATGCTAACTCGCATTCATGGTCAAAAGTACCTATAGTAGGCACTCAGACATAAGAACTGGACACTGAAGCAATTGAAGAAGGTTGACTGGTTTTCTACAAGATAATGTGGACAGCTGGGCACATGTGCATCATTTACCAGTTAAAAAGATGGTGCACTGTGGAAAGATTTACCTCGCAACATACACCTATTAGGCATAACATTATGACCACCTCCTTGTTTCTACACTCAATGTCCATTTTATCAGCTCCACTTACCATATAAAAGTGTTTCTACTATTACTGACTGCAAGTCCATCTGTTTCTCTACATACTTTTTTAGCTGCTTTCACCCTGTTCTTTAATGGTAAGGACCACTACAGAGCAGGTATTATTTGGGTGGTGGATCATTCTCAGCACTACAGTGACAATGACATGGTGGTGGTGTGTTGGTGTGTTGTGTTGGTATGAGTGGATCAGACACAGCAATGCTGATGGAGTTTTTAAACACTTCATTGTCACTGCTAGACAGTCACTGCTTCAGCAGTGCTGCTGTGTCTGATCCACTCATACCAGCACAACACACACCACCACCATGTCAGTGTCACTGCAGTGCTGAGAATCATCCACCACCTAAATAATACCTGGTCTGTGGTGGTCCTGTGGAGTCCTGACCATTGAATAACAGGATGAAAGCAGGCTAAAAAACTATGTAAAGAAACAGATGGACTACAGTCAGTAATTGTAGAACTACAAAGTGCTTCTATATGGTAAGTGGAGCTGATAACATGAACAGTGAGTGTAGAAACAAGGTGGTTTTAATGTTATGACTGATCAGTGTAGATAACTTGAAAGATCTGCTGGTATATCCTCTTACCAGATATCACAGAATTCACTTATTCACTTTGTCTTGTGGAGACCATGTCGTGGTGGGTCAGAGCTGTTTTGACAGCATATTTGGCAGTGGTACCAATGTTTTGGATAACTGGTGCATGTAAATCTTTTAATCTTTCAGGGAAAAGCCGTTGAAGGTGTAAGAATAGTAAGCTACTGCTCACCTCTTTACTTTGCCAATGCAGAAATATTTCGTCAAAAGGTCATTAAAAAGGTATAGTAAATTAAAATGTTAATTTTCTATTACATTTCATACACTCACTCTGTTTATGCAAAATTACAAATGTATATACCCACAGTAACTCTTAGATCAAGCACTTAGCTTGCCTAAGATAGGGCTGCTGATTTTACCCTAGAGCTTGATGAATGTTCCGTGAAACCAGTTTGCACAGAAAGGACATTGGGAAGGACATTTGATAATCGTTAATCATTTAAGTCGCTAGTCATTAGATCATCTGATAAGCATAGTAGCCAAAATTACACATAACCTATCCCTGTATGAGAACCTCTGGATTAAATCATTGACACCAGTTACTAGTTGTTTGATCCGATCAAACATGGCCAATTGGGTCTGTACAGTAATAGACCAGGGTGAGATCTGTACCAGGGTGCTGGGGAGGCCTACAGTCTTATGTCCATGTATTATACACCGACTAGGCATAACATTACGACCACTAACAGGTGAAGTGAATAATACTGATTATCTCTTAAGCATGGCACCTGTTAGTGGGTGGGATATATTACGCAGCAAGTGAACATTTTATCCTCATAGTTGATGTGTTAGAAGCAGGAAAAATGGGCAAGCGTAAGGATTTGAGTTTGACAAGGGCCAAAAAGTGATGTCTAGACGACTGGGTCAGAGCATCTCCAAAACTGCAGCTCTTGTGGGGTGTTCCCGGTCTGCAGTGGTCAGTATCTATTAAAAGTGGTCCAAGGAAGGAACAGTGGTAAACCGGCGACAGGATCATGGGCGGCCATGGCTCATTGATGCACGTGTGGTCCGATCCAACAGACGAGCTACTGTAGCTCAAATTGCTGAAGAAGTTAACGCTGGTTCTGATAGAAAGGTGTCAGACTCCATGCCTCGACGGGTCAGGGCTGTTTTGGCAGCAAAAGGGGGACCAACACAATATTAGGAAGGTGGTCATAATGTTATGTCTGATCGGTTTTTTTACTTCCATCTCCTAAAACATCAGAAGGTGGATTAAATTCTGCATAAATGTGTGAGCTTGAGTTGCCCTGTGCTGGATGCACACTCTGTTTTGAGGGTTTTCCTGGCCTGCACCCAGTGTTTCAGGGTGGTGCTAGACCAATTGCAATTCTAATTAGAAGAAGGCACTGAAGCAGAAGAATTAAGTCTTTTGTTGATTCTGAAAAGCAGTATAACCCACATCTAGCACTTCATGAATGCAGTCCTTTTGTTAATCCCTAAGATCATTTCCAGCTTATGTATGAAAGATGTTTTTTAATATTGCATTTAAATCCTAAAACATTATGGATTGCATTATTCCTCACCTATTATCTCCAGAGACCATTGCCTAAGATGGCTTCTTTAGAGTTTTGCATGTTCTTCCATGTCCATGTGGGCTTTTGTGGGCATTCTGTTTATTAAATGTCCAAAACATACAGAAGAGAGATTGGCTAATCAAAAATGACTACGTAAATGTGTTTAGTCATGTACAACAGAGTTCATACACCGATAAACCATAACGCTGTCCATTTCATCTGCTTCACTTACCATATAGAAGCACTTTGTAGTTCTACAATTACTAGTCCATCTGTTTCTCTGCATACTTCAATGGTCAGGACTCTCCCAGGATCACTACAGAGCAGGTATTATTTGGGTGGTGGATCATTCTCAGCACTGCAGTGACAATGACATGGTGGTGGTGCGTAGTGTGTGTTGTGCTGGTATGAGTGAATGAGACACAGCAGCGCTGATTAAGTTTTTAAGCACCTTACTGTCCCTGCTGGACTGAGAATAGTCCACCAACCAAAAATATCCAACCAACAGCGCCCCATGGGAAGCGTCCTGTGACCACTGATGAAGGTCTAGAAGATGACCAACTCAAACAGCAGCAATAGATGAGCGATCGTCTCTGACTTTACATCTACAAGGTGGACCAACTGCATAGGGGTGTCTAATAGAGTGGACAGTGAGTGGACACGGTATTTAAAAACTCCAGCAGCGCTGCTGTGTCTGATCCACTCATACCAGCACAACACACACTACGCACCACCACCATGTCATTGTCACTGCAGTGCTGAGAATGATCCACCACCTACATAATACCTGTTCTGTGGTGGTCCTGGGAGAGTCATGACCATTGAAGAACAGCATGAAATGGGGCTAACAAAGCATGCAGAGAAATAGATGGACTACAGTCAGTAATAGTAGGACTACAAAGTATATATATGGTAATGGTAAGTGGAGCTGATAAAATGGACAGTGAGTTTAGAAACAAGGTTATAAATGACCAGTGTATATGCATTTTTTTAGTTCCTTTTTTATCTTCTTGTGTTTGTGAATGGCAGACTGGTTTTGATCCAGGAAAGGTGCTTCTGGCTAGAAGGAAGTTTTTGAAAAAACAACAAGAGAAAGAAAAGCAAGAGATTAAAGCCAAACAGAATGAAGAGAAAAGGATGTCCAAAAAGAGGAAAATGAGCTCACTAGTTACCATGAAGTCTCGCGTTCAGGTTCCAAAAATATATAACAAATACTAAGTTTTAATATGAATTATCAGGTAACGAAATAAATGATCAACTTCTGTTATTTCACTTTCAGACCATTTCTCAAATTGATCTGCAGAGTGACTTTTACACCAATGGCACAGGTAGTACAGATATGCCCACAAGTTATGCCAACCCATATTGTGAAATCACCAGTTACACTGAGTCATTTCCAGAGCCCATGCCTGCCAGCCCTCCTCCTGTTATAATGGAGATGCAGCCCATGCCCTTCCATACACTCATCTTGGACCTGGGTGGAGTCTGCTTTATTGACCTGATGGGCATTAAAGCCCTCAGCAAGGTCAGTAACTGTCAGTTATTAACATTATATAATGTAAATACTGTAATAATGCACCAAAAGATGTAACTGCAACTGTAAACAAATCTGTTTAACAACATATGCATATACAGTGTTATTATACTAGTGTTATAGTATGAAATTGTTTTCACATATAATTTGTAATCAAAGCTATGTATGATTTGTTTTAGATGAGCAACACGTATAATATGGTGGGAATTGACCTCTACTTGGCAAATGTTCAAGGTGAGAAGTTTTTTATATTAAAGATTTTAGTATTCTCTGTATAATGGGTTTATAAACAGAATGTTTATGGCAAACAGTATTACAAAATGTAGTCAAATATTTATAGCATTCTCAGCATGTCTGTAACAAGTTTATTATTGTCTTTTCTTAGGTTCAGCATCTGTTGAACACCTGTATTCAAAACACCAATGTTTTCATATGCTTAAAGACAAAACAGTTATTTTGCCTTCTTATCACTTTGACTCTTTAGTTCATGTAATATCATATCATTTTTTTGGAATTCTAAATCTGAACTCTTACAGTCACTGTTGCTTTCATGCTGTTCTTTAATGGTCAGGACTCTCCCAGGACCAGGTATTATTTAGGTGGTGGGTCACTCTCAGCACTGCAGTGATACTGACATGGTGGTGGTGTGTTAGTGTGTGTTGTGCTGGTATGAGTGGATCAGACACAGCAGCGCTGCTGGAGCTTTTAAATACCGTGTCCACTCACTGTCCACTCTATTCGACACTCCTACCTAGTTGGTCCACCTTGTAGATGTAAAGTCAGAGACGATCGCTCATCTATTGCTGCTGTTTGAGTTGGTCATCTTTGCTGCCCACGGGGTGCTGTTGGCTGGATATTTTTGGTTGGTGGACTATTCTCAGTCCAGCAGTGACAGTGAGGTATTTAAAACATCCAGCAGCACTGCTGTCTTACTCATACCAGCACAATACACACTAACACACCACCACCATGTCATCGTCACTGCAGTGCTGAGAGTGATCCACCACCTAAATAATACCTGCTCTGAGGAGGTCCTGTGGAGGTCCTGACCATTGAAGAACAAGGTGAAAGGGGGCTAACAAAGCATGCAGAGAAACAGATGGACTACAGTCAGTAATTGTAGATCTACAAAGTGCTACTATATGGTAAGTGCTGATAAAATGGACAGTGAGTGTAAAAAAAAAAGGAGGTGGTTTTAATGTTATGGCTGATTGGTGTATATCATAATAGGGCCACCTCATTGCCTCTAGGGCAGCTCATTTATCCAGGGTAGTTCCCTCACAATGCTCAAGGATAAACAAAAAGTGCTGGCCTCATGAACCAGCAGAAAACTGTACAAGAGCAAACCGGGCATCATTGTTTCATGAGAAAGGCCGGTTTCCCAGAAGAAGAGCTGGCACGTCTGTGATAGAGTGAACATGATAAATAGAAACACATCCACTTGGAGGGAAATAACGCTTAATGAGATGTAGGTCACATCAATCACTGCGCTTCTATGGACATGATTCTATGATATTTCCATGGCATGTGGGATAGTTCCGTACATGTACAGTGGATTCAGATATTTACTTTTTGTGCTGTGGATTTCATTTTGAATTGATATAATTTTTTGTATTCATTAATCTAGACTTAAATCACCTATAAAAACTAAGTGAAAACATGTTTTTAGTTTTTCATATATTATTCATTAATAATGAATCATCTGAAACATCTTATTTGTAAGGGTTTTCAGTCACTTTGCTGTGGCTCTCTAAATTGTTGTCAGGTGCCCCCAATTTGCTTTAATTATACCTGAGATGTGTCTAGAATTTAATTTGAGTCAACCTATTGGAATGTCAACTGATTAGACATAGTTTGGAATGGCACACACCTGGGTCTATATGAGTCCACAGTTTACACTGAATTGTTTAGCCATGAAAGCAAGCCATGAAGCCCAGTGAACTGTCTGTGAATTTTAGTGATCAGATTGTGGTAGAGCATATATGTAAATCAGGGCAAGGAAAAAAAAAAAATATCTGAGGATTTTGTATTTTCCAGATCACAGTGATTAAATTTTTTTAAATGTAGGAAGCTTGGCACAACCTTGAATCTTACCTAAAGTCCTAAAACCATCTAGCCAAATTGGACATTCAGACAAGAGATGCTTTGCTCAGGAGTCCAACAGTCTCTCTAAAAGAGCTCCAAATGCCATTTACAAAGATGGGAAAGCATGTTGGATGGCACGCCATAAACCAGGCCTGGCAAGACAAAAGCTATGTTTAATAAACAGTATATAGAAGACATTGTCAACATGAGAATAAAATATTTCATATAATAAGATCAAATTAAACTCTTTGATCAGCACATTACTTGGTTAATACCATCTCTACATTGAAACAAGATGGCAGCATCATACTGTACACAGGAATTGGTAGGAAGTGCACATTAGAATGCACATAAACTCATACTGGCACCATAGTTCACCTTTAAACACAACAGTGACCTAAAGCATACAGACAAAACAACAAGTGGTCTAGCCAAAGTCTATACTTATACCCCATTAGAATTCTGTAGTGAAGTCTGAAGATGGGAGTGACAGGGGTCTAAATATTTTTTATTCCCATTTTTAGTAATTACAAATTATTTTGTGTCATTTGTCTGCTATACACTAGCCAATCACATGTATAGAGGAATATGTTATGCTATCTGCATTTGCTGCTAGTGAGACCCTTATATCAAAATAAACTCACTGTGTTTTTCCATACAAAGCAGTGATCAGTGGATCTGCATTTAACTCTGCAGCTTTTCCAGATCATTTTGGAGTGTGCCCATGATCTGGGCCCATTCGGTCAAAATAGCATGTGTGCCAACAGTGTAATTAATATTGATCTATTGGCTCTTTTTGCATGTGTTGCTGTAGCTCAGGTGTTTGAGGAACTGGAAACTGGAGGACTATTTGAAGAAAGCTGCATTACTCCCACCCACATATTCCTATCAGTTCATGACGCAGTTTTGTTTGCCCAGCACAAGTCAGTGAGTCATGGCACAGCACAAGAGGTGAGCTACAATAGCAAATGCAAAGACAGCCTAGAGTTTTTGTTTTAAATTTGTTTCAATTTGTCCAACTTGGCCTTCTCTGACATTTATATACTTTTACAAAGTAAGTTTTATAAAGTTTGTTCATCATTTTAAATCAATAATTTTGAGCTGTCAAGACCCCCAGATAGCATCCTTAAAGTACCTTCCAACAAACTTAAAAGTTAGGCTGAGGTATTTATGATGTTCTGTACTGCCTTCTACTTTATACAGTGTTGTGTATTTTTTTTTCCCAATTTTTTGTCCCGTAATCTAGTCGTGCCCAATTACCCTGATTGCATCCTATATACTGATTCGACCCTTCACCGCTGACTGAGGACGCCTCTCAACTGACAACTCCGGCACGTACAGTCAGTACAGACTGCATTTTTCACCTGCACAAGTCGAGTTCATACACTTGACGGGCACTGTGTATGGAGGGCCACACCCCCATCAGCATTATTCCTCAGCCCTGTGCAGGTGCCATCAGTCAGCCAGCGAGGGTCGCAGTTGCACCAGTTATGAGGACCTATGATCTGACTTTCTTACCCTCTAACACTGAACAACAGCCAATCGTTGTTCATGCAGCCGCCCAGCCCAGTCGGAAAGGCAGAGCTGAGATTCGATACGATGTATTCGAAACCCCAACTCTTGTGTGCTAGCGTACTTTACCTGAGCGGCTCAGAGTGTTGTGTATTTAAACCAAAAAGTAAATGTGGTCTTATCTGTTGTTTGTCCTACAACAGCCCGGTGTTCTTTCGGCCAGGTGACTCATGTATCATGCATCATGTTTCAGCGAGTTTTAGAGATTTCATTAAGTACACTATATGCAAACGTATGTGGACACCCCTCCTGATTGTTTGATTTTATCTGTTTAAGCAACACCAAACAGGTGTAGAAAAATCACTCACTTTCTTAATCGCTTATCCAATTTGAGTCACGGGGGGGTGGGGGTGCTGGAGCCTATCCTAGCTTTTCAATACACAGAAACACCCTGGACGGGGCACCAGTCAATCGCTTGGCAGACACACAGACACACACCCATTCACCTATAGGGCAATTCAATGTCTCCAATTTGTGGGAGGAAACCGGAGCTCCCGGAGGAAACCCACGCAGACACGGGAAGCACATGCAAAGTCCTCACAGAAAGGACCCGGACTGCCCTGCCTAGGGATTGAACCCAGGATCTTCTTGCTGTGAGGTGACAGTGCTACCCATTTGTGGCATCTGTTTGTGGAAGACCATTCCTTCTTCCAGGATGACTGTGCAACTGTGCAAAAAATAAGATTCATTAGGACATAGTTTGACATGTTTGGTGTGGGGGAAGCTCCAGTTGGATGGACGGAGCCTTGACCTCAACCCTACTAATCACTTTTAGGACAAAGTGGTACATACTGGCAAGCCAAGCTTTATCCAACATCAGTGCATGTCTTCATATAATCATTTGAGCAAATAGGCATCTTTGCAATCCTTACTTGAGCCACTTTACTCAAGTAAGGATTGCAGTGGGCCTGACACCTTCCAGAAAGGCAGAAATAAATGTCACACTCACTCACTCACTCACTCACTCACTCACTCACTCACTCACTCACTCACAGGTAGGGCAATTAAAAGCAGTCGATTTATCTTTCTACCTTTTAAATATTTACAGACTGTGACTGGAGAGGAGAATTAGACTCAGGTCCTTAGGTTCTATGATGCTGTTTAGCACCCACTCCAAAAGCTAAAAGCCAAAAGATTTATTGAATCAGGTTTATTGCGACTGTACTTTTAACTACACTAGAGAGAGAGAGATCCTTCATTTTTCATATATACATATACAGGTGTACAGTACAATGAATTTTCTCTCTTCGCATATCCCAGCTTGTTTGTAAGCTGGGGTCAGAGCGCAGGGTCAGCCATTATACAGTGCCCCTGGAGCAGAGAGGGTTAAGGGCCTTGCTCAAGGACTCAACAGTGGCTGCATAGCTGAGCCTGGATTTGAACCGCCAATCTTCTGATTGATAGCCCAAAGCACTACACACTAGGCTACCACTGTCCCTCATTTGACTAATTGTGTGTTGAAGTGTTTCATATTCTAAAGTGAGGTTCTACTCCTCACTAACTGTGGCCAGATGAGTCTATAGTTCAACTTGTTTTTGAAAATACAAAACAATTCTTTGGTTTGTTGAGTTCTCTGGACCAAAGATAAAAAGGAATGCAGAGGCCAACATCAATTTCAGATACAGTGCCATGGCATGGGTGACTTGCATATTTGTGAAGTTACCATTGACGTGGAGGTGTATATTGGGATTTAAATAGACATACATGCTGCCATCAAGTCTCATATCCAAAAAATTACACTTGCAAAACTACAATTAGTGTCCTCAGTTCCCAAACTATTAAGAAGTTATATTAATGGGAAAGGTGAAGAAACACAAGGGGTAATGCCTCTGTCCCCTCTGTCCCAACTAACTCTAGTTTTATCAGGTAAATAAAGGGTCAAGAGAATTAAAAAAAATATGCAAAATGTTTTATTGAGTTTTACAAAACATCCCAGCTTATTCATGACACTTAAGGTCACCTTACATTACACAATCAGCAATAAACACATAATAAACAATCAACATTAAAATAAAAAAAATAATAAAGTAATCAATCAACATATTCACGGTCACAAGCACAGTCACCAACACCAAATCAAATACAGTTAACAAGAAAAGGATAATTTTAAAAGAAAGGTCCTAACACTGAACCCTGTGGGACTCCACAACAGACTGCGAAACTCTCCGACCGATAATTCTGAATCTGCATGTATTGTGTTCTATCTGCGAGCTATGAGGCAAACCACTGATACACAGTGCCACAGGCCCCAATATTAGCCAAACGCTGCAATAGGAGCTGATGTGATATTGTATCAAATGCTGCACTGAGGTTGAGGAGTATAGAATAGAATAGAAAGTAGAGTGAGTCGGCTGCCTGGAGTAGATCATTTGTAATCTTTACTAAGGCAGTTTCTGTACTGTGCTTTGAACAAAAACCAGATCGAAATTGGTCGTATAAATTATTATTATCCAGGTGAGTTTGTAGCTGTGCAGCAACTACCTTCTCTAGGATTTTCGAAACAAACGGCAGATTTGAAATTGGACGGGAGCTGTTTAAATCAAAGTTGGTTTAACTATAGCAACTTTCAGTGATAGTGCAACTATACCAAAAGTCAGAGAGAAAAATATTAATGAAGCGAGAAATGGTATACATGCTTTAACTAAAGTAGTGGGTTTTGGATCCAAACTGCATGTGGAAGAGTTAGACTTTGTAATAAGATTAGATGGGTCATTCCTACAATTCGGTGCCTTTTGTGTCCCCAGTACTGATCATTGTATTTATTAAGTAAATTTTAAACAATACAATTTCTAAACATCTTACTGAAATAATTAACACTTTCAAATACTAAACACAATGTTTTCTACCCCCCCGCCCGACCAAAATAAAATGACTGTATTCATACTGTTTTTATCTCTTAGATACCAGCAATTTTCCCATGTCCCCAGTGCTGTACATTCTGATTTAGTGATAGATATATGAGGTTTAAACATGAAAATATCTCAGTCTTTCAATACTGTTTAAAAGGTTTGCTTAAGTCCCTCTAAACCTTGGATTTTTTTTCTTTATGAGTTTCATGTTATTGCTGATTATAAGGGTTTATCACACGTCCCTCAAGTTGCTGTCCACCCTGTTATTCCTTACTACTGTCTCTTAAAATGGAGAACAGTTTTACATACTGACATCATTTCCTGGAGCTCACATGACCTTTTTGGAGGGAAAACAACTGTGGAAGATGAGTGGCTAACTCCTCATTTTAATGTTGTTTTTTCCACATTTTATCCTAAAAGTCTTATATGGTCAACCCTGTTATGGGATATATGAGAAAAAGCAATACGATTTGACCATTTTAAAAATAATCATACTAAAAAGCAGAAAATTCTTTGTCTGAATTCACTTTTATGCTAGCATGGTTTTGCTCACTCGCTAGCCAATGGCTAATTTTATGTCAGAATGTCCACCCTGTTATGGTCCACCCTGTTACAACCTAATACATAACAGGGTGGACGTCACAATGTATATGAGGTGCATGTCTAATTTAGCTTGACCAGTATTGGTTTGGAAAAGTATAACATGTCCTTTTTATAATAAAACATAAAAAACAAATAAAAACTGTTTCATTTTCAAAAAGTTTTAAGGTCCAAAAGGCACCCAATCCCAGGAATGACCCAGATATTAGATTTTCAGTTGCCAGACTGAAATCACCAAAAACAGTGCGGGTATACAATTTTGTAACACCTGCAGATAATAAGCCATCCTTTACAGTATTATCATGATCCAGCTGTCGATAGATTGTACTTATTTTGGAGTTGAAAAAGCACTGCATTGATCATTAGAGGATTTACTGCTCAGGGTGGCTGGAGTAACCTTTTTACTGTTGCGAGACTGAAGAGAGACCCTTAATTCCCTTCATCGGCATTAATGATGTTCGTGTAATAGGAGGTTTTAGCAATTGAGAGTACATTTTTATAATGCATTATGTGATCAAAGTCCAGTTGTTTTAGTATGGATGATTCACACTTTCACTTTCAGGAGTCAGAGAGCAGGCACGCTTGGTTCGTGATTATAATAGCTTTTTCATAATGCACAATAGTTACACATACAATACATAATAATTCCCAACCTAAAACTACCTGCAAAGTGTATATACACCCTGGATTAAGCTATCATCACCCACCTCTCATCAGCTGGGAAGCCCCTTCAGCTCTGGCAGGAGATCAACTTAACCCAGAAATGCCGGGCGATGCACGCTGTCCCACGGCTGAGCTGCTGTCAGTGGCAGCAACTTTTCCCCTTTATATAGCAATTCAGGCGCGGTTAACTTGAACCTTTGCATAAGAACGGGGGTGAGGTTGCCAGTCTCCCCCCCTTTTTGAGCGTTGCACCAAGTTTCATCAAGGTTGGGTGAGGTAAGGGTTTGTGCATTTCAGCTTTCCAGTTTCTAAATAACTGTTCCTCTTATCCCGTAAGTGAGTCAGGGCCCCAACCAAGACCAAAACACACCATATCAAGTTTTATCCGTTCCAGATCTCAATAAGGCTGCATTCTTTGCGTACTGCCCCGTAAGAGGAATGCTTAGTCGGGGCCGTAACCGAGAGCAAAACACATTACTAGGTGCGTTCTTTGCATACCACCCAGCATCCAGGGCCATAGGGGCCTCATGCCTTCGTACTGTAAGACTTACATCATCAAAAATACCTACTCCAGGTTTTAAACTGAAAAAGGTTTTGAAATATGTTTACAACAGTCTTGATGAAAAATCTCTCTAAGCGACGACATAGCACCTTAAGCTGTTGTAATTCAAGAAGAAGTGGGATTATTATTAATTAAACTGACCAAATCCTCTGGCTTAACATGTTAAATATTCCGGTAAGAGATGACACAATGCACCTTTGATTTACCATGCTGAAGATGGGCATTGAATAACACAGCTTTATGATCAGAGATGGGCAATTCAACAACAAACAAATGAAGATACCACATTTTATGAGTAAATAATGCACATAATGCACCGTCTAATTACATAATTTTGCAACTGTAATGTGTGTTACTACAGACAGACAGAGAGAGGGTAATGGTGTCCTTTGATATAGAGGAGACAGAAAGAGACCTGGAGCAGGTATGGAAAGATCTCTTAGATAGGTTTATGTTGCTATTTTTTCTACTTCTGATGCTTAACATGTTTTTCTTTGTCTTTAATAGGAATTGTTCTAAGAGCTCAAATGAAGAATGTGAAACCAGCTGGTTATAAAAGCATTCTTAAATTTTTATGTTATTTAGGCTAGTGCACTGGTTCATGCTTTGTAAGATCCTCGTCTGATGAACACCCCGGTGGAAGTATGGATGGCTACGTCCAGTTTAATACTGTATCGTCACAAAGGCCAAGTCATCTCAAATTGGTTCTATGAACATGACAATGAGTTCCCATTAACCAGATCTGAATACAGTTGAGCATGTTTAAAATGTGGTAGAATAGGATACTGGCAGCCTAAATGTGCAATTTTATGTGATGCATGTAAATGTAAATGTGATGCAATCATAAAGTAACATAAACCAAAATATGTTAACATAAACCAACCTTGTGTATTATTGTAAACATTTCAACATAAGCCACCGATTCCATAAGATATCTGTCATATATATATATATATATATATATACAGGGGTTGGACAAAATAACTGAAACACCTGGTTTTAGACCACAATACTTTATTAGTATGGTGTAGGGCCTCCTTTTGCGGCCAATACAGCGTCAATTCGTCTTGGAAATGACATATACAAGTCCTGCACAGTGGTCAGAGGAATTTTAAGCCATTCTTCTTGCAGGATAGTGGCCAGGTCACTACGTGATGCTGGTGGAGGAAAACGTTTCCTGACTCGCTTCTCCAAAACACCCCAAAGTGGCTCAATAATATTTAGATTGGTGACTGTGCAGGCCATGGGAGATGTTCAACTTCACTTTCATGTTCATCAAACCAATCTTTCACCAGTCTTGCTGTGTGTATTGGTGCATTGTCATCCTGATACACGGCACCGCCATTGGATGCACATGGTCCTCCAGAATGGTTCGGTAGTCCTTGGCAGTGACGCGCCCATCTAGCACAAGTATTGGGCCAAGGGAATGCCATGATATGGCAGCCCAAACCATCACTGATCCACCCCCATGCTTCACTCTGGGCATGCAACAGTCTGGGTGGTACGCTTCTTTGGGGCTTCTCCACACCGTAACTCTCCCGGATGTGGGGAAAACAGTAAAGGTGGACTCATCAGAGAACAATACATGTTTCACATTGTCCACAGCCCAAGATTTGCGCTCCTTGCACCATTGAAACCGACGTTTGGCATTGGCACGAGTGACCAAAGGTTTGGCTATAGCAGCCCGGCCGTGTATATTGACCCTGTGGAGCTCCCGACGGACAGTTCTGGTGGAAACAGGAGAGTTGAGGTGCACATTTAATTCTGCTGTGATTTGGGCAGCCGTGGTTTTATGTTTTTTGGATACAATCCGGGTTAGCACCCGAACATCCCTTTCAGACAGCTTCCTCTTGCGTCCACAGTTAATCCTGTTGGATGTGGTTTGTCCTTCTTGGTGGTATGCTGACATTACCCTGGATACCGTGGCTCTTGATACATCACAAAGACTTGCTGTCTTGGTCACAGATGCGCCAGCAAGACGTGCACCAACAATTTGTCCTCTTTTGAACTCTGGTATGTCACCCATAATGTTGTGTGCATTGCAATATTTTGAGCAAAACTGTGCTCTTACCCTGCTAATTGAACCTTCACACTCTGCTCTTACTGGTGCAATGTGCAATTAATGAAGATTGGCCACCAGACTGGTCCAATTTAGCCATGAAACCTCCCACACTAAAATGACAGGTGTTTCAGTTATTTTGTCCAACCCCTGTATATATGTGTGTGTGTGTGTGTGTGTGTGTGAAAAGGTTAGGGCACCCCATGAGAACCTTTGTCTTTTTGAACATATTTAAACATATGGACATTTGAGCTTCATTTGAACAGTACTGAGAGATGGAGATGCAGCACGCAGTACGCAGTCTAAAGCCAGGGAAGTCACCAGGGCCAGACAACATTCCAGGTGAACTTCTGAAGTATGGTGGGGAGGAGGCAATCAGGATCCTTACCATTATGTGCCAGAGGATTTGGGAGTGCAAGGAATGGCCAGAAGAATGGACCCAATCACTTATCATTCCACTGCCAAAGAAAGGCAACCTTCGTCAATGCCAGAACTATCGGACGATAAGCCTCATTAGCCATCCTAGCAAGGTCATGCTCAAGGTCATCCTGCAGAGACTTGCGAACCACACATCCTGGCTGAAGAACAAGCTGGCTTTCAGGCTGGACGGAGCACAGTGGAACAGATCTTCAACTGCAGACTACTCATCGAGAAACACCTTGAACACCAAAAGGATCTCTACCACAACTTCATAGATTTCAAGAAGGCATTCAATTGAGTCTGGCATGAAGGCCTCTGGCAAGTCCTCCATGACTTCTCCATTGAGGAAGGATTAGTCCAGGTGATCCAGACACTCTACCACAATGCAAGCAGTGCTGTACTACTCAACAGCCAAGTTGGGGAATTCTTCAAGACCACAGTAGGCATCAGACAAGGCTGCTTGCTATCCCTCTTCAATCTGTACCTTGAGAACATCATGAGAGAGGCAATCGAGGGGCACCATACATCCATCTCCATCGGAGGCCGTCTACTCAGCAATCTCTGCTTCGCAGACGACATCGATTTAATGGGGGGCAGCAACCAAGAACTCCAGATGCTAACAGACAAGCTAGCAGACAGAGCAAAAGCATATGGCATGGAGGTGAGCACAGACAAGAGCAAAGTAATGGTAAACAGCATTAGAAACAGCAGTGCCAACATCACAATGAATGGCCAACAGCTAGAAAAAGTGGATGCATTCAAGTACTTGGGCTCCAAGATGGCAGATGCACTGCGGAGGTGAAAATCAGGATCACGTCAGCCATGGCAGGCCTCAGGAAAACATGGCGAAGCAAAGAACTCAGGTTCACCACCAAACTCAAGCTCTTCAAGTCTCTGGTCCTGTCCATCTTCCTATATGGATGCGAAAGCTGGACTCTGACAGCCGAAATGGAGAAGCGCATACAAACTTTCGAAAAAGTGCTACCGCAGGCTCCTTGGTATCTCGTGGATGGAACATAAGACCAATGAGCATGTCAAAGGACAAGTCACCGCCTTAGCAGGACCTCAAGAACCCCTGCTGTCAGCGGTGAAAAGACGGAAGCTTCAGTGGTTCGGACACGTTACAAGACAGCATTCCTTGTCAAAAACAATCATCCAGGGAACAGTTGAGGGAGGAAGACGATGAGGCCGGCCACAAAAACGCTGGATAGACGATGTCAAAGCTTGGACCGGTCACGACATGAACAGCCTGCTGTGTGAGGTGAGGAACAGGCTGAAGTGGAGAAAGACAGCTACAGTATGTCAGCATCTCTCATGCCTCCCTACGACCGCACTGCGGTTACGGGAATGAATGAATGAGAGATGGAGCTTATATAACTAAACAAATAAAACTGAAAAAATTACTTTTAAACTCGAGTTGTAAAATGTAATGAACAAAAATGGAAATTTATTGTGAGGAGAAGATTAGGACACCCTATGCCCTAATAGCTGGTATTTCCCCCATTGGCTGAAACAACCTCAATTAGACGTTTCCTATAACCATCTACCAGTCTTTGACATCTACTAGGAGAAAGTTTTTCCCACTCATCCATGCAGAATTTCTTCAGCTGTGTGAGGTTTGAGGGGTTTCTTGCATGCACAGCCCGTTTCAAATCACCCCACAGCATCTCAATAGGATTAAGATTGGGGCTTTGACTTCACCATTCCAGATTTCTCCATTTCTTTCTTTTGAGCCATTCCTTGGTGGATTTACTGGAATGTTTTGGGTCGGTGTCATGTTGCATGATCCACCTCCGCTTCAGCTTCAGTTTTTGGACAGATGGTCTTACATTTTCCTCAAGCACCCTCTGATGCTGTGAAGAATTCATCGTGGATTCTATAATGGAGAGCTTGCCAGGCCCTGCTGCTGCAAAAAAGCCCCAAACCATGACATTTCCACCTCCATGCTTCACAGTTTGGTTTGCGCCAAACATGTCTTCTGTTACTGTGCCCAAATAATTCAACTTTGGATTCATCTGTCCAAAGCACATTGTTCCAAAAGTCCTGGTCTTTGTCTAGGTGTTCTAAGGGAAACTTTAGTCTTGCCCTGGTTTTTTTTCTGACAGCAAGGGTTTCCTCCTTGCACACCTCCCATGAAAATCAAACTTGTGCAGTCTCTTTCTGATGGTAGATGCATGTACCTTGTTATCAACTGTGGCAAGAGCTACCTGTAGGTCCTGTGATGACATTGTAGGATTATTGGAGATTTCTTTACGCATCTTGTGGTCTGCTCTTGGGCTGAACTTGCTAGGACGGCCTGACCTGGCCATGTTGGCAGTTGTTTTAAATGTTCTCCACTTGTAAATTATTTTCCGGACAGTGGAATGGCTGATTTCTAACTGTTTTGAGATCGTTTTAAATCCCTTCCCAGACTCATATGCATCTACAACCTTCTTTCTGAAGGCCTCAGAGAGCTCTTTAGATCTCACCATGGTGATACCACTCACTTCAACAATCAAGAGCAAACCAAACTAATGTCTGAGGTTTAAATAAAACTCCAATGTCCTCTAACGATGGTCTAATCATTGCAGCTGATGTGGTCTACCTGATTCTAATTTTAGACATTTTAAGTCGTAATAAATGTGGGGGTGTCCTAACTTTATCCTCACAATAAATTTCCATTTTCGTTCATTACATTTTACATTTTGTGTTTTAAAGTATTTTTTAAAACATTTTATTTGTTTAGTTATATAAGCTCCATCTCTTAGTACTGTTTAAATGAAGATCAAATGTTCATATGTTTAAATATGTTTAAAAAGACAAAGGTTCTCATGGGGTGTCCTTTTTATAGTTGTACAGGGGTATTTATATTTTATAATTTTATATTATAGAAAATAGCCTCAATTTTATGGTTTTGGCAAGACGATTAGACATTTGCTCACCTGTAGAGGGCACACACTTCCAAAAGGTGGCAGTGTGTTCCTTGGGCCAGGATTTGCAGAAAATCCATCAGGACAATGTATGCTGTTTAGGATGCACAGTTGTAGCCTCACTACAAACCTAAGACATTAAAACAGTGAATATATTTAAATGTGTGTCCATTTAGTGAACAGAGCATTTGTTTACAACTGACATATATACTGTCAAGCTGGAAAGTCTGCACACCCCTTTCACCTTCGCCACGTTTTATTACATTACACTCATTCTATAATAAATTGAGATATTTTTATGTCACAAAATTCTACACAAAATAGCCCACAATGACAAAGTGAAAGCAGGTTTTTACACATTTGTGCTAATTTATTAAAAATCAAAATATAAAATATCATATGTACACAAGTGTGCACAACCTTTGATATGACACCCAAAAGTGAGCTGAGGTGCATTTTGTTTTCACTGATACTGCTCGAGATGTTTCTACAATTTAATTGGAGTCCATCTGTGTTAAATTCAATTGATTGGACATGATTGAGGATTGCCAACACCTGTCTATATAAGGTCCCACTGTTGACAGTGCATATCAGAGCAAACTCCAAGCCGTGGGGGTCAAAGGAATTATCTGCAGACCTCAGAAACAGGATTGTGTCAAGGCATAGATCTGGAGAAGGGTACAGAAAAATTGATGCAGCTTTACAGGTCCCAAAGATGGCCACCATCATTCCTAAATGGAAGAAGTTTGGAACCACCAAAAATCTTCCTCGACCTGGCCGCCCGGCCAAACTGAGCGATCGGGGAAGACGGGCCTTGGCCAGGGAGGTGAGCAGGAACCCGAGGGTCACTCTGACAGAGATCCAGCGAACCTTTTAGAAGATCAACCATCCAGGCAGCACTCCACAAATCACGCCTTTATGGTAGAGTGGCCAGACCTTAGTAAAAAGCACATGACAGCGCACTTGGAGTTCGCCAAAAGGCACCTAGAGGACCATGAGAAACAAGAATCTCTGGTCTGATTGAACTTTTTTGTCCTAATTACCAAGCCTCAAGTCTGGAGGAAACCAGGCACCGTGGCTTCAGAGAAAGTCTGTGAATGTCCTTGAGTGGCCCAGCCAGAGCCAAGAACTGAATCCAATCGAACACCTGTGGAAGGAGCTGAAAATGGCTGTGTACTCACACTCCCCAATCAACCTGACGGAGGTTGCAAGGATATGCCAAAGGTTTGTTCAGACAGAACTGTTTTTGTTGATTTTAGAGCAGGTACTTATTTCATTGCACAATAGCTTCTAAACCCATTGTGGACAGTGACAGCTATGCTCAAGAAAGTTGTAATTTATAGCAGATCTGTTGTTTAGTATTTTATGGATCATACCTGATTGTTGTTGGTACAAATATATTTGCGGCCTGAATTGGCTCCAACTGAGATTCACTGGCATTTACTTTAAAATCTAGGTTATGTCTATTTAGCTCTGTACAGCATCTACACTTTTATATAGTTATTGTTGTTGTTTAGTCTTACTGGTGCAGTCAAACTATATCTATATATATATACAGTGTATCACAAAAGTGAGTACACCCCTCACATTTCTGCAGATATTTAAGTATATCTTTTCATGGGACAACACTGACAAAATGACACTTTGACACAATGAAAAGTAGTCTGTGTGCAGCTTATATAACAGTGTAAATTTATTCTTCCCTCAAAATAACTCAATATACAGCCATTAATGTCTAAACCACCGGCAACAAAAGTGAGTACACCCCTAAGAGACTACACCCCTAAATGTCCAAATTGAGCACTGCTTGTCATTTTCCCTCCAAAGTGTCATGTGATTTGTTAGTGTTACTAGGTCTCAGGTGTGCATAGGGAGCAGGTGTGTTCAATTTAGTAGTACAGCTCTCACACTCTCTCATACTGGTCACTGAAAGTTCCAACATGGCACCTCATGGCAAAGAACTCTCTGAGGATCTTAAAAGACGAATTGTTGCGCTACATGAAGATGGCCAAGGCTACAAGAAGATTGCCAACACCCTGAAACTGAGCTGCAGCACAGTGGCCAAGATCATCCAGCATTTTAAAAGAGCAGGGTCCACTCAGAACAGACCTTGCGTTGGTCATCCAAAGAAGCTGAGTGCACGTGCTCAGCGTCACATCCAACTGCTGTTTTTGAAAGATAGGCGCAGAAGTGCTGTCAGCATTGCTGCAGAGATTGAAAAGGTGGTGGGTCAGCCTGTCAGTGCTCAGACCATACGCCGCACACTACATCAAATTGGTCTGCATGGCTGTCACCCCAGAAGGAAGCCTCTTCTGAAGTCTCTACACAAGAAAGCCCGCAAACAGTTTGCTGAAGACATGTCAACAAAGGACATGGATAACTGGAACCATGTCCTATGGTCTGATGAGACCAAGATTAATTTGTTTGGTTCAGATGGTCTCAAGCATGTGTGGCGGCAATCAGGTGAGGAGTACAAAGATAAGTGTGTCATGCCTACAGTCAAGCATGGTGGTGGGAATGCCATGGTCTGGGGCTGCATGAGTGCAGCAGGTGTTGGGGAGTTACATTTCATTGAGGGACACATGAACTCCAATATGTACTGTGAAATACTGAGCAGAGCATGATCCCCTCCCTCCGGAAACTGGGTCGCAGGGCAGTGTTCCAGCATGATAATGACCCCAAACACACCTCTAAGACGACCACTGCTTTATTGAAGAGGCTGAGGGTAAAGGTGATGGACTGGCCAAGCATGTCTCCAGACCTAAACCCAATAGAACATCTTTGGGGCATCCTCAAGCGGAAGGTGGAGGAGCGCAAAGTCTCGAATATCCGCCAGCTCCGTGATGTCGTCATGGAGGAGTGGAAAAGCATTCCAGTGGCAACCTGTGAAGCTCTGGTAAACTCCATGCCCAGGAGAGTTAAGGCAGTTCTGGGAAATAATGGTGGCCACACAAAATATTGACACTTCAGGAACTTTCACTAAGGGGTGTACTCACTTTTGTTGCCGGTGGTTTAGACATTAATGGCTGTATATTGAGTTATTTTGAGGGAAGAATAAATTTACACTGTTATATAAGCTGCACACAGACTACTTTTCATTGTGTCAAAGTGTCATTTTGTCAGTGTTGTCCCATGAAAAGATATACTTAAATATCTGCAGAAATGTGAGAGGTGTACTCACTTTTGTGATACACTGTATATATACAGTGTATCACAAAAGTGAGTACACCCCTCACATTTCTGCAAATATTTTATTATATCTTTTCATGGGACAACACTATAGACATGAAACTTGGATATAAGTTAGAGTAGTCAGTGTACAACTTGTATAGCAGTGTAGATTTACTGTCTTCTGAAAATAACTCAACACACAGCCATTAATGTCTAAATAGCTGCAACATAAGTGAGTACACCCCACAGTGAACATGTCCAAATTGTGCCCAAAGTGTCAATATTTTGTGTGACCACCATTATTATCCAGCACTGCCTTAACCCTCCTGGGCATGGAATTCACCAGAGCTGCACAGGTTGCTACTGGAATCCTCTTCCACTCCTCCATGATGACATCACGGAGCTGGTGGATGTTAGACACCTTGAACTCCTCCACCTTCCACTTGAGGATGTGCCACAGGTGCTCAATTGGGTTTAGTCCATCACCTTTACCTTCAGCTTCCTCAGCAAGGCAGTTGTCATCTTGGAGGTTGTGTTTGGGGTTGTTATCGTGTTGGAAAACTGCCATGAGGCCCAGTTTTCGAAGGGAGGGGATCATGCTCTGTTTCAGAATGTCACAGTACATGTTGGAATTCATGTTTCCCTCAATGAACTGCAGCTCCCCAGTGCCAGCAACACTCATGCAGCCCAAGACCATGATGCTACCACCACCATGCTTGACTGTAGGCAAGATACAGTTGTCTTGGTACTTCTCACCAGGGCGCCGCCACACATGCTGGACACCATCTGAGCCAAACAAGTTTATCTTGGTCTCGTCAGACCACAGGGCATTCCAGTAATCCATGTTCTTGGACTGCTTGTCTTCAGCAAACTGTTTGCTGGCTTTCTTGTGCGTCAGCTTCCTTCTGGGATGACGACCATGCAGACCGAGTTGATGCAGTGTGCGGCGTATGGTCTGAGCACTGACAGGCTGACCTCCCATGTCTTCAACCTCTGCAGCAATGCTGGCAGCACTCATGTGTCTATTTTTTAAAGCCAACCTCTGGATATGACGCCGAACACGTGGACTCAACTTCTTTGGTCGACCCTGGCGAAGCCTGTTCCGAGTGGAACCTGTCCTGGAAAACCGCTGTATGACCTTGGCCACCATGCTGTAGCTCAGTTTCAGGGTGTTAGCAATCTTCTTATAGCCCAGGCCATCTTTGTGGAGAGCAACAATTCTATTTCTCACATCCTCAGAGAGTTCTTTGCCATGAGGTGCCATGTTGAATATCCAGTGGCCAGTATGAGAGAATTGTACCCAAAACACCAAATTTAACAGCCCTGCTCCCCATTTACACCTGGGACCTTGACACATGACACCAGGGAGGGACAACGACACATTTGGGCACAATTTGGACATGTTCACTGTGGGGTGTACTCACTTATGTTGCCAGCTATTTAGACAATAATGGCTGTGTGTTGAGTTATTTTCAGAAGACAGTAAATCTACACTGCTATACAAGCTGTACACTGACTACTCTAAGTTATATCCAAGTTTCATGTCTATAGTGTTGTCCCATGAAAAGATATAATGAAATATTTGCAGAAATGTGAGGGGTGTACTCACTTTTGTGATACACTGTATATATATATACACTGCCTGGCCAAAAAAAAAGGTCACACACTCTAATATTTGGCTGGACCGCCTTTAGCTTTGATTACGGCACGCATTCGCTGTGGCATAGTTTCCACAAGCTTCTGCAATGTCACAACATTTATTTCTGTCCAGAGTTGCATGAATTTTTCCCCCAAGATCTTGTATTGATGATGGGAGATTTGGACCACTGCGCAAAGTCTTCTCCAGCACATCCCAAAGATTCTCAATGGGGTTCAGGTCTGGACTCTGTGGTGGCCAATCCATTTGTGAAAATGATGTCTCATGCTCCCTGAAGCACTCTTTCACAATTTGAGCCCGATGAATCCTGGCATTGTCATCTTGGAATATGCCCGTGCCATCAGGGAAGAAAAAATCCATCGATGAAATAACCTGGTCGTTCAGTATATTTAGGTAGTCAGCTGACCTCATTCTTTGGGCACATAACGTTGCTGAACCTAGACCTGACCAACTGCAGCAACCCCAGATCATAGCACTGCCCCCACAGGCTTGTACTGTAGGCACTAGGCATGATGGGTGCATCACTTCAGCCGCCTCTCTTCTTACCCTGATGCGCCCATCACTCTGGAACAGGGTAAATCTGGACTCATCAGACCACATGACCTTCTTCCATTGCTCCAGAGTCCAATCTTTATGCTCCCTAGCAAATTGGAGCTGTTTTTGCCGGTTAGCCTCACTGACAAGTGGTTTTCTTAAGGCTACACAGCTGTTTAGTCCCAATCCCTTGAGTTCCCTTCGCATTGTGCATGTGGAAATGCTCTTACTTTCACTATTAAACATATCCCTGAGTTCTACTGTAGTTTTTCTACCATTTGATTTCACCAAACGTTTAAGTGATCGCCGATCACGATCATTCAAGATTTTCTTCCGACCACATTCCTTTCTCTGAGATTATGTTTCCCCACTGTCCTTCCACTTTTTAATAATGCGTTGGACAGTTCTTAACCCGATTTTAGTAGTTTCAGCTTCTCCTTAGATGTTTTCTCTGCTTGATGCATGCCAATAATTTGACCCTTCTGAAACAGAATAAATCTTTTCCACGACCAGATGATGTGTCTTTCGACATGGTTGTTTAACAAATGAGAAGCTACTTACTGCATCAGTTAGGGTTAAATAACTTGTTGCCAGCTGAAACATAATCACCCATGCAGTAATTAGCCAATGGGAGGCTCTTACCTACTTGCTTAATTAAATCCAGGTGGTGACCTTTTTTTTGGCCAGGCAGTGTATATACAGTGTATCACAAAAGTGAGTACACCCCTCACATTTCTGCAGATATTTAAGTATATCTTTTCATGGGACAACCTTGACAAAATGACACCTTGACACAATGAAAAGTAGTCTGTGTGCAGCTTACATAACAGTGTAAATTTATTCTTCCCTCAAAATAACTCAATATACAGCCATTAATGTGTAAACCACCGGCAACAAAAGTGAGTACACCCCTTAGTGAAAGTTCCTGAAGTGTCAATATTTTGTGTGGCCACCATTATTTCTTAGAACTGCCTTAACTCTCCTGGGCATGGAGTTTACCAGAGCTTCACAGGTTGCCACTGGAATGCTTTTCCACTCCTCCATGACGACATCACGGAGCTGGCGGACATTCAAGACTTTGCGCTCCTCCACCTTCCGCTTGAGGATGCCCCAAAGATGTTCTATTGGGTTTAGGTCTGGAGACATGCTTGGCCAGTCCATCACCTTTACCCTCAGCCTCTTCAATAAAGCAGTGGTTGTCTTAGAAGTGTGTTTGGGGTCATTATCATGCTGGAACACTGCCCTGCGACCCAGTTTCAGGAGGGAGGGGATCATGCTCTGCTTCAGTATTTCACAGTACATATTGGAGTTCGTGTGTCCCTCAATGAAATGTAACTCCCCAACACCTGCTGCACTCATGCAGCCCCAGACCATGGCATTCCCACCACCATGCTTGACTGTAGGCATGACACACTTATCTTTGTACTCCTCACCTGATTGCCGCCACACATGCTTGAGACCATCTGAACCAAACAAATTAATCTTGGTCTCATCAGACCATAGGACATGGTTCCAGTAATCCATGTCCTTTGTTGACATGTCTTCAGCAAACTGTTTGTGGGCTTTCTTGTGTAGAGACTTCAGAAGAGGCTTCCTTCTGGGGTGACAGCCATGCAGACCAATTTGATGTAGTGTGCGGCGTATGGTCTGAGCACTGACAGGCTGACCCCCCACCTTTTCAATCTCTGCAGCAATGCTGACAGCACTCCTGCGCCTATCTTTCAAAGACAGCAGTTGGATGTGACGCTGAGCACGTGCACTCAGCTTCTTTGGACGACAAACGCGAGGTCTGTTCTGAGTGGACCCTGCTCTTTTAAAACGCTGGATGATCTTGGCCACTGTGCTGCAGCTCAGTTTCAGGGTGTTGGCATCTTCTTGTAGCCTTGGCCATCTTCATGTAGCCTAACAATTCGTCTTTTAAGATCCTCAGAGAGTTCTTTGCCATGAGGTGCCATGTTGGAACTTTCAGTGACCAGTATGAGAGAGTGTGAGAGCTGTACTACTAAATTGAACACACCTGCTCCCTATGCACACCTGAGACCTAGTAACACTAACAAATCACATGACATTTTGGAGGGAAAATGACAAGCAGTGCTCAATTTGGACATTTAGGGGTGTAGTCTCTTAGGGGTGTACTCACTTTTGTTGCCGATGGTTTAGACATTAATGGCTGTATATTGAGTTATTTTGAGGGAAGAATAAATTTACACTGTTATATAAGCTGCACACAGACTACTTTTCATTGTGTCAAAGTGTCATTTTGTCAGTGTTGTCCCATGAAAAGATATACTTAAATATCTGCAGAAATGTGAGGGGTGTACTCACTTTTGTGATACACTGTATATACAGTATATATATATATACTTTTGTGATACACTGTATATATATATATATATATATACAGTATATATACAGTATATACACCTATCAGGCATAACATTAAAAGCACCTCCTTGTTTCTACACTCAATGTCCATTTTATCAGCTCCACTTACCATATGAAAGCACTTTTCTGACTGTAGTCCATCTACAGGGGTTGGACAAAATAACTGAAACACCTGTCATTTTAGTGTGGGAGGTTTCATGGCTAAATTGGACCAGTCTGGTGGCCAATCTTCATTAATTGCACATTGCACCAGTAAGAGCAGAGTGTGAAGGTTCAATTAGCAGGGTAAGAGCACAGTTTTGCTCAAAATATTGCAATGCACACAACATTATGGGTGACATACCAGAGTTCAAAAGAGGACAAATTGTTGGTGCACGTCTTGCTGGCGCATCTGTGACCAAGACAGCAAGTCTTTGTGATGTATCAAGAGCCACGGTATCCAGGGTAATGTCAGCATACCACCAAGAAGGACAAACCACATCCAACAGGATTAACTGTGGACGCAAGAGGAAGCTGTCTGAAAGGGATGTTCGGGTGCTAACCCGGATTGTATCCAAAAAACATAAAACCACGGCTGCCCAAATCACGGCAGAATTAAATGTGCACCTCAACTCTCCTGTTTCCACCAGAACTGTCCGTCAGGAGCTCCACAGGGTCAATATACACGGCCGGGCTGCTATAGCCAAACCTTTGGTGACTCGTGCCAATGCCAAACGTCGGTTTCAATGGTGCAAGGAGCGCAAATCTTGGGCTGTGGACAATGTGAAACATGTATTGTTCTCTGATGAGTCCACCTTTACTGTTTTCCCCACATCCGGGAGAGTTACGGTGTGGAGAAGCCCCAAAGAAGCGTACCACCCAGACTGTTGCATGCCCAGAGTGAAGCATGGGGGTGGATCAGTGATGGTTTGGGCTGCCATATCATGGCATTCCCTTGGCCCAATACTTGTGCTAGATGGGCGCGTCACTGCCAAGGACTACCGAACCATTCTGGAGGACCATGTGCATCCAATGGCGGTGCCGTGTATCAGGATGACAATGCACCAATACACACAGCAAGACTGGTGAAAGATTGGTTTGATGAACATGAAAGTGAAGTTGAACATCTCCCATGGCCTGCACAGTCACCAGATCTAAATATTATTGAGCCACTTTGGGGTGTTTTGGAGAAGCGAGTCAGGAAACGTTTTCCTCCACCAGCATCACGTAGTGACCTGGCCACTATCCTGCAAGAAGAATGGCTTAAAATCCCTCTGACCACTGTGCAGGACTTGTATATGTCATTTCCAAGACGAATTGACGCTGTATTGGCCGCAAAAGGAGGCCCTACACCATACTAATAAATTATTGTGGTCTAAAACCAGGTGTTTCAGTTATTTTGTCCAACCCCTGTATTTCTCTACATACTTTTTAGTACTTTACCCTGTTTTTCAATGGTTTTAGATATTACTTGGGTGGTGGATCATTCTCAGCACTGCAGTGATTGACACTGACATGGTGCTGGTGTGTTAAAAATATTCAGTCTAATTGGTGCAGTCAAACTAGCCAGAATTTGGTGGACACAAAAGAATTACCAGCTATCACTAGCAAAGAAATTAAGAGGCCTTGCAAAGCTTTATGAGATTATATAACTCTTTACACTCCTAAATGATTTATTTAAAATGGTCTTACTTTTTGACCTCAAAGGTTTTGGTATTATTTTAGAAAACAATTATTTCATAAAAGGGCTCAAATTTAGGGAAATTCATTTCAATCATGTGTGCGTTCCAATCATACTGACAGACTAAACAGTTACCCTGATCATAGTGCAGACAGCTACACTCAGGAAGTATGTTGTGGTGTATCGGATACATAAATATGTGAGCTTGCACAGGATGTGGTGTGTGTATCGCTTCTTATTCATCACACATTCTCTGCACAGTATCCACTTCAAAACACAAACTTCAAAGCAAAGCTATGAAGCTCTGTATTGGTAAGTATATCTTCTTCTAACAAAAAATGGACTTGGTCCTTTGTTATTGAATTCCAAATATACTGTAAGTATTGTGTTTTGTAAATGTATCTTTTGTATTATTAGGAAACTGTGTTTTTTTTTATTAAAACACCTGTGTTTAACTTAGAACATATAGAACTAAGCACATTTTGTATTAATAAAAGTATATATTATATTAATTGTGTATGGTGCTGCTTACTGTGTACAAGCTTCAACTCTGTCTTTAGTGTAGTTTAATTCAAATGATAGTTAATTAACTGTTCATATTTCAAATGAATAATCAAGTGTTTTTCAACTCCTCAGTGTTTGCCTTTCTGAGCCTGGTGGTAACAGCAAGTGAGTATTAGCACCAAATAGCACTTCTAAAATTCTAATAAATATTCACTCTTAGAGTGTCAACCATTTACAACCCCAAATCAGAAAAAGTTGGGACAGTATGGAAAATGCTAATAAAATAAAAACACAGTGTTCCTTACATTTACTTTGCCTTTTATTTGATTGCAGACAGGATGAACCTGAGATATTTCATGTTTTATCTGCGCAACTTCATTTCATTTGTTAATAAACCTCCATTCCTGCATTTCAGGCCTGTAACACACAGTAAAGCATTTACCACTTTGTAATGTTGCCATTCCTTTTTACCACATCTTATCAGCTCCACTTACCATATAGAAGCACTTTGTAGTTCTACAACTACTGACTGTAGTCCATCTGTTTCACTGCATGCTTTGTTAGCCCCCCTTCATGCTGTTCTTCAATGGTCAGAACCCGCATAGAGAAATAGATGGACTACAGTCAGTAAGACAGTCAAAACTACAAAGTGCTTCTATATGGTAAGTGGAGCTGATAAAATGGACAATGTGTGTAGAAACAAGGAGGTGGTTTTAATGTTATATCTGACTCACCGTGACCTGATGGTCGATGAAAGCATTACAAATCTTTTTAGTTCTGTAAGTTTAATGAAGGTCAATAGGAATTACAAATCACAAATTCTTATTTTTATTGGATTTTACAAAACTCAACACTCATGGTATGTTTCTCTTTTTCCTATTAAGACTCGGCTGCTCAGAATAACCACACAGTGGCCTGTTATGTGGACTGGTCCATGCACCACTTTCCCGTTGATCCCTCCATGTGCACTCATGTTATCTACTCAAATGCTTATATGGATTATGACTCCAGTTTTAAAATCATGTCCCAGGATGCTGACACTGGTAGTGCTTTGTTGGAAAATCTAAAAAACAGGTTTGTACTGACAAACAGTTTTAAAACTGTTTTTAATTACTAAAGGAAATTGAACGTAATTGAATGTAATTTTGCAAACCTTTTCTCAGGAACCCAGCTCTGAAGATCCTACTCGGTGTGGTGGTCAACCAGTCAAGGTACTGTAGTGCAATATAGTGCAACATTTAAAAAAAACGCTGTGCCCTGTTTTTCTTATTTTATAAAATGAGATATTTCTGTGCAGGCTTGGGCTGTTGTCTGAACATCAGACCACTCTGGATAGCTTTATTTCCTCTGCAGTGCAATATGTAAAGGAGAGGAACTTCGAGGGACTGCATTTGACATGGGTTGAACAAACTGTCACTGATGAATCGCTCAGGAACACAGAAACTCTCACAAGTCTTCTTAAGGCAGTTGGAATTTTTCTGGATGCTATTATGTCATGTGTTATACATTGATCAGCTATACCATTAAAACCACCTCCTTGTTTCTACACTCACTGTCCATTTTATTAGCTCTATATAGAAGCACTTTGTAGTTCTACAATTACTGACTGTAGTCCATCTGTTTCTCTGCATGCTTTGTTAGCGCCCTTTCATGCTGTTCTTTAATGGTCAGGACCTTCACAGGACCACTACAGAGCAGGTATTATTTGGGTGGTGGATCATTTTCAGCACTGCAGTGACACTGACATGGTGGTGGTGTGTTAGTGTGTGTTGTGCTGGTATAAGTGAATCAGTCCACTCACTTTCCACTTTATTAGACACTCCTACCTAGTTGGTCCACCTTGTAGATGTAAAGTCAGAGACGATCGCTCATCTATTGCTGCTGTTTGAGTTGGTCATCTTCTAGACCTTCATCAGTGGTCACAGGATGCTGCACATGAGGTGCCGTTGGCTGGATATTTTTGGTTGGTGGACTATTCTCAGTCCAGCAGTGACAGTGAAGTGTTTAAAAACTCCATCAGCATTTCTGTGTCTGATCCACTCATACCTGCCCAACACACACTAACACACCACCACCATGTCAGTGTCACTGCAGTGCTGAGAATGATCCACCACCCAAATAATACCTACTCTGTAGTGGTCCTGTGGGGGGTCCCAACCATTGAAGGACAGCATGAAAGGGGGCTAACAAAGCATGCAGAGAAACGGATGGATTACAGTCAGTAATTGTAGAACTACAAAGTGCTTCTATATGGTCAGTGAAGCCAATAAAATGGAGAATGTGTGCAGAAACAAGGAGGTGGTTTTAATGTTATGGCTGATTGGTGTAACACTTAACAATACAGTATGAACTTTAAATGTTATACCTCTTAAATCTGTCATTTTTATTTTCCAGGAATTGAGAAACAGGACTGAAACAGACACTGTCCATGCTGGTAACAAGTCTTTGCTGGTCTCTGTGTCTTTTTTGGACTATATTGACCACACCAACATCTATAATGATATGCCAGCATTGGTGCTGTAAGTGTAATGCACAAATGTTTTATATATTAATTATAAGTGGTACCTCCATATGGCCTAAGCAATATATTGTGTGTATCTAGCTAATCACAGATTCATTTTAGGTATGCTGACATCATTTGCCTTCTGCCACAAAACCTGAACTATCAAGAAGCACACATTGTAAGTGATCACTTTGTTACTTACTTAATCTCACTTACTTTCAGTTGCTTATTTAGTTTCTTACTCAGCTACTAGGTCTCTTACTTACTCACTCATTCATTCAGTTTGGTCTTTACACACTGAAATTCCTCCAGATTCCTTGAATGGTTTAATGATATTATGCACTGTAGAGGGAGAAATATGCAAATCCCTTCCAATCTTTCTTTGAGGTACATTGTTTTTAAACATTTCAACAATTTTCTCACACATTTGTTGAGAAACTGGAGATCATCTGATCATCTTTGCTCATTAAAACTCAGCCTTTCCTGGATGCTGCTTTTGTACCAAACCATGATTACAATCACCTGTTTAAAATCGCATCAATAATTAGTTTTTTCACCTCATTACTAGCCCTAAATTGCCCCCATCCCAACTTTTTTTGGAATGTGTTGCAGGCCTGAAATGCAGGAATGAAGGTTTATTAATAAATGAAATTAAGTTGAGCAGATAAAACATGTAATATCTCAGGTTCATCCTGTCTGCAATAAAATAAAAGTCAAAGTAAATGTAAGGAACAGTGCATTTTTATTTTATTTGCATTTTCCATACTGTCCCAACTTTTTCTGATTTGGGGTTGTACAAAATGTGCCAGTGGGTGGACTGGCTGCAGTGAATTCATGTCAAGCAAAATAAATGTATTCCTTTTTACCATAGTTATCATTAATAACAGTGCTTTATCCAGGGTGTGTTTCCACTTTACTGAGTTCTGAGCAGATTAAATTGGTTACAAAAATATATGGATAAATGATTAATGAATTGATATATGAATAATAAAATAAATACATTTATTAATGCTATACATAACCCACTTTGATTGTCTAGGGCAACACTCTCAACCTCTGGCAGACACGTGGAGTTGAAACCAAAAAGCTTATTCTGGCCCTGCCTGCTTTTGTACGATGGCCTGAGAAAAGACAATATGGGACCCAATCCAAGACTGAAGACTTAAATTTAGAGATGGAAGTAAAGAAAACCTACAGTCCAGGGCTGATTATTGGGAATCAGGTAAGTCCATGCATTAAATGTCTTGCATTGTCATAAATAAAGCAAGGTTAATAAAATATTTGGTCTATTTGCTTACTCATGATGTTTTTTCCCATTAGGTCTGCAAGACTATTCAGAGTGAACAAAAGGAGTTAAAGTCCTTAACACAATTTGAGAGTCATCAGAGTCATGAGGAAGAGGTGAATAGACATTTTATTACTCTAGTATAAAGTTTTGAGTATATAGTGGTTATATCAGTTATGATATTCCCTTTTTGAAGTCACATATATACAGTACATACACCGACCAGGCATAACATTATGACCTTTAACAGGTGAAGTTTATAACACTCTTTTCATCACGGCACCTGTTAGTGGGTGGGATATATTAGGCAAGCAAGTGAACATTTTATCCTCAGAGCTAATGTGTTAGAAGCAGGAAAAAATGGGCAAGCGTAAGGATTTGAGCAAGTTTGACAAGGGTCAAATTGTGATGGCTAGACGACTGGGTCAGAGCATCTCCAAAACTGCAGCTCTTGGGGTGTTCCCAGTCTGCAGTGGTCAGTATCTATCAAAAGTGGCCCAAGGAAGGAACAGTGGTAAACCGGCGACAGGGTCATTGATGTGTGGGGAGTGAAGGCTGGCCCGTGTGGTCCGATTCAACAGATGAGCTACTGGGAACACATGGCACCAGGATGCACTATGGGAAGAAGGCAAGCCGGCGGAGGCAGTATGATGCTTTGGGCAATGTTCTGCTGGGAAACCTTGGGTCCTGCCGTCCATGTGGATGTTACTTTGACACGTACCACCTACCTCAGCATTGTTGCAGACCATGTACACCCTTTTATGGAAACAGTATTCCCTGTGGCCTCTTTCAGCAGGATAATGCGCCCTGTCCTGGACTTTAACAGAGAAAAACTTAACAACGAACTACCTAAGTACAGACATGTTACATGTCCCATCAGGGAGAGCAACATTTTAGATCACTGCTACACTGTTTTTAAAGGTGCTTATCGCTCTGTCCCCCATGCAGCACTGGGACTATCTGACCACTGTTTAGTCCATCTTCCCCCATCCTAGACACAGAAGCTCAAGTGTGCCAAACCTGTGGTCAGCACGGTGAAGAAATGGACTAATGAGGCTAAAGAAAGGCTTCAGGACTGCATGGAATTAACAGACTGGTGTGTTCGATAATGCCCAAGCAGCCTGGATGAATACACAGATACGGTGACCTCTTACATCAGCTTTTGTGAAGACATCTGTGTTCCCACCAGGACTCGCATTAAATATAATAATGACAAGCCCTGGTTTATTGCCAAATTGAAACAGCTGCACTAGTCCAAGGAGGTAGCATATAGAAGTGGGGATTGGGCACTGTACAACCAGGCAAGGAACACCCTAACCAAAGAAGTCAAGGCTGCAAAGAAGAACTACTCCAACAAGTTAAGCAGCATGATGTCCACAAATGAGCCATCAACCGCCTGGAAGTGTCTGCAGAACATCACCAGCTACAAAAGGCCACCTACACAGACAATGAGAGATCGTCAGCTGGCCGACGACCTTAACAGGTTCTACTGCAGGTTTGAAAAGCCCAGCAACAAGGACCCATCCAACACCACTTCACACCCATCTGACTATCAGCCACTCATCCAGCCTGCCCTGAAGATCTGCGAGGAAGACGTGCTTAGACTTTTTAAAAAACAGAAAGTCAAGAAGGCCCCGGGCCCTGATGGAATCTCTCCCTCCTGCCTGAGGACCTGTGCAGACCAGCTTGCACCTGTCTTCACAAAGATCTTCAACAGATCACTGGAGCTGTGTGTTGTTCCGTTTTGTTTTAAATGCTCCACAATAATACCCATTCCTAAAAAGGCAACCACCACAGGACTAAATGACTACATACCTGTTGCCTTGACCTCTGTGGTCATGAAATCCTTTGAAAGACCCCTGCGATTTGCATATCGGGCCAACAGGTCGATGGATAATGCAGTGAACATGGGTCTCCAAGAATTCTGTTCCTGGACTTCAGCTCAGCCTTCAACACAATTATTCCAGGACAATTACACAGCAAACTGACTGAACTCAGCGTACCAGCCTCCACCTGCCAGTGGATAACTGACTTCCTTACTGGCAGAAAACAGCAGGTGAGGCTGGGAAAGTTTACTTCAGGGACCCGAACCATCAGCATGGGTGCCCCACAGGGTTGTGTACTCTCCCCGCTGCTCTTCTTGCTGTACACAAATGACTGTACCTCCACGGACTCTGTTACAATCCTGAAGTTTGCAGATGGTACTACAATCATTGGTCTCATCAGTGACAGTGATGAGTCTGCTTATAGACGGGTGGTTGATCATGTCATCCTCTGGAGCAGTCAGAACAATCTGGAGCTGAACACAGCAAAAAACAGTGGAGATGACCCCCCAACCCTGCCAGACAGAACTGTGATGTCCTACAAGTTCCTGGGCACAACGATCTCCAAGGACCTGAAGTGGGACAGCAACATCAACTCCATCATCAAGAGGGCCCAGCAGAGGATGTACTTCCTGTACCAACTGAGGAAGTTCAACCTACCCCAAAAGCTGATGGTGCAGTTCTACACAGCCATCATAGAGTCTGTCATCACCACATCCATCACAGTTTGGGGCAGCTCAGCCACCGAACATGACACCAAGAGACTGCAGCGCATCATCATGTCTGCAGAGAGGACCATCGGTGTAAAGCTGCCCACACTGCTGGACCTGCATGCCTCCAGTACGAGGAAGCACGCAGGGAAAATCATCACTGACCCGTCTCACCTTGGCCATAACCTGTTTCGGCGCCTTCCATCAGGCCGACGCTTCAGCCACATAAAGACCAGAACAACCAGGCTACAAAGAAGCTTTTTTCCACACTCCATTGTGCTCATGAACAATTAAACACTACAGAACTGTTAATCTTTGGGACACTTGCTCATCTACAAATTACCTATTTAACTTATATAATGACTCACAACCCTGCTTACACTGGTCTTTCACATTCATTTCATTTCTTATTTATATATAGTATATATATAATTTTTATACTGCACAGAACTGCACCTTTAACCCATAATGTGAATTACATATGCTAATTGTTTACAGGTATGAATGTGTGAAGTGTGTGTTAGAGAGAGAGAGAGTATATGTGTGTGTGTGCGTGTGCGTGTGTGTGTGTGTGTTTAAGACTGTCCTTATTGTATTTATCGTGCACTGCTAGCATCTGTACAACCAAAGTCCTTGTATGTGTGAGCATACTTGGCCAATAAAGTCTGATTCTGATTCTGCCACAAAGCAAAAATGGTTCAGGAATGGTTTGGAGCACAACAACACGTTTGAGGTGTTGACTTGGCCTGCAAATTCTTCAAAAACTTACAGGAGTTAAAGGATCTGCTGCTAACATCTTGGTGCCAGATACAACAGCACACCTTCAGGGGTCTAGTCGAGTCCATGCTTAGACAGGTCAGGGCTATTTTGGCAAAAAGGGGACCAACACAATATTAGGAAGTTGGTCATAATGTTATGCCTGATCGGTGTATACAGGTGCATCTGGAAAATTCTAAAAAGTGCTAAACAGCTTTTAATGTGGCACGTTCTTGGTATAACTTTTTGACAACTGTGCAGAAGATAAAACAATTAAAAAAATATTAATCCAAAATAATTTTCTTAAGTTTCTTAAGTTTTGCTATTCTACATATTTTCAGGTGGCATGGCTGCTGCAGAAGGGGTTTGGTGGTGTTGGGGTTGTCTTTTTAGACATTGACAACTTCATAAGCAACAACCTCTGTCCAGGGTGCACCCAAAATGAAATGACTATTCTTGAATCGAGAGTGATCAATGTGTCATATCATCCCTACTTAAGATGTGGCCATCATCATCACCACCATCATTCTCGGGATAGTAATGGTGGTCAGAAGTCTATTAATAATAGAAAATCATTAATTATGAATGACAAAGGTCATTATTACCATGGGCGTCGTCATCATGGACGTCGTCATGGGGAGTTAAGCGATGGTCATCGTCACTACAGGCATCATCATCACCATGGGCATTCTTACCATGGGCGTGGTGGTGGGCATGGCCCTCATAAGCATCGTCACCATGGTCGTAAAGGGCATTTTCATCACAGTCATAATTAATCTGCTTAAGAGCTCAGAAAGCTGAATATTGTTGTAGTGTAGCATTAAGCTTGTGCTTAGAGAATTTGTATTGTGCTGTGAAATAATCATTTTACCACTGTCTAAGACATCAGAAATATTGCTTTTGTTTAATGCTTTTATG
>NC_086006.1:10982500-10990000 GCF_030014385.1 Trichomycterus rosablanca | reverse complement strand
AACCTACGTCATCTGGATCTATAATGCTGTTTTGCACTTGACCAGTTGTGCCATCATCCTGGCCATGGCTTTATAATGATTGTTTATTTTAATGTCTGGAGTCTAAAGTGTTTCATTATTGGTTTGTTTTTTCTATGTTTCATGATATTTAGTTTTGTGAGACATAAATTACTACTAAATTGTCTGTTTGGGAGGAGATACCCCCATAGATGCCAGGACCAGTCAGCTGAGAAACAGTTTCTTTCCCACCTCAATTACTAAACACCACACTACACTGCTAATACAATCAACACCCCAGGCTACACAATGCACCTGCACTTTACACAAACTGTCATACATATACATGTATACACAATTGTTTGTTTATTAGGATTTTAACGTCATGTTTTACACTGGTTACATTCATGACAGAAACGGTAGTTACTCATTACACAAGGTTCATCAGTTCACGTTATATCAAACACAGTCATGGACAATTCAGTGTCTCCAATTCACCTCACTTGCATGTCTTTGGACTGTGGGAGGAAACCGGAGCACCCGGAGTTAACCCACGCAGACACTGGGAGAACATGCAAACTCCACACAGATCGAACCCAGGACCTTCTTGCTGTGAGGCGACAGTGCTACCCACTTAGCCACCGTGCTGCCCTATCTACACAATTATTCACCCACATATGTATAGTTATTTAGCAGCGTCTTTGTATATAGTTACAGTTGTATAGTTATTTATTTTACATCTTTATTATTGGTTATTGTTATAATACATACCTAACTAATCCCATTTGTATTCATATGTTTATTATTATTATTATTATTATTGTTATTATTATTATTATTAATCAGTTTTATTATTATTACTATTATTATTATCACTTATTATTATTATTTTTATTATCACTATTATTATTATTATTATTATTAATCAGTATTATTATCACTATTATTATTATCACTTATTATTATCACTATTATTATTATTATTATCATCATCACTTATTATTGTTATTAATCACTATTATTATTATTTTTATTATTATGACTATTATTATTATCAGTATTATTATTATCACTATTATTATTATTATTATCACTATTAATATTAATATTGAAGCAGTCAGGGTCCTTTTTGTGTTGAGTTTGCATGTTGTCCACGTGTCTGTGTGGGTTTCCTCCCACAGTCCAAATACACAGGTAAATTGAAGATCCAAAATTGCCAATGGCGTTGTTTAATGAACTTGGAACTGATAAATCATGGGTATTCTATAACTACCATCCTGACATGACTACGTAAATCCATTAATAATAAATAAATGCTTGTTTTTGTAAATATTTTGTCCTGATATACAGTAAATTTAATTTGCTTAGCAGCCTAGGAGAAAATCCATCACACTTTTATGGATCGTTTATAAAAGATAGGGATGAAAATATCTGCACTATAGGTTTGCATCAGGCCTGAATTCTACATCTGTATTGTGTACTTTGTTTTCCTGAAATCCCTCATTTTAAAGTAAAAGCCAGTTCAGATCATGATAAGGAATGACAGCAGCTTTACACCGCGGCATGCTTCACAGACGCCCGAGTTCTTAAAGCGTTCCTAAAATATGGTTGAAGTTGTGTGGGCGTTAGCTGACGTGTCGAGTTTTTTCTACCCTTTTTCTATTTCTTACGTTCTTTCTCTCTTTAAAAGGTAGATATTTCTTCAGAACGGCTAGAAATGGGAAGGGGGGGGAGAGTTTAAACCTTTTAAGCTCAATCTATTCCTTCAATCTCATCTATGCACTCACTACGGCTCAGGCTCGTCTTTGATAGCCGGCCTGAAAGAGTGAATTTTCTTTCTTTTTTTTGACTGCTGAAGTTACGATTACAGAGCTCTTCATCGTTCTCTTTTGGCTTTTTCACTCGGGGAAAGGCAAACAGTGGAACAGTCAGGCAATCAGTGCAGTGAGCCTGTCAATGTAGCCTTCAAATTGTCACCTGCCTCCTTCCTCAAATTGCCTCGGCTCGCCCCTGCTTCTATTTTTTTTTCTCCCCAGCCTTACCTGGCAGTATTCTGGAAATAGAAGACAATTGCCTTTGTGCATATCGGCGTACCTGTCACCTGTCTACAATTGAGACATTAATCATTGTTCTTATTGTAGTACAAATATTTTTTCCCACATTTTTCCGCTCTCTTAGCGGAGGGAATAAAAAGGCGTGTGGTAAGAATAGCAAGAAAAGACAATAATTACCAGAGGAAATAGATTCCTAAAGCATTATTAGCTACCATTCTGGCTGATCAGAGTGTATTTGGACACTCCATTGTCCATTTTATCAGCTCCACTTCTCTACATACTTTTTTAACCTGTTTGTTCTTCAATGGTCAGGACCCCCACAAGACCACTACAGAGTAGGTATTATTCAGGTGGTGGATCATTCTCAGCACTGCAGTGACACTGACATGGTGGTGGTGTGTTTTTAAATCCCATGTCCACTCACTGTCCACTCTGTTAGACACTTCTACCTAGTTGGTCCACCTTGTAGATGTAAAGTCAGAGACGATCGCTCAACTATTGCTGCTGTTTGAGTTGGTCATCTTCTAGACCTTCATAAGTGGTCACAGGACGCTGCCCACAGAGCACTGTTGGCTGGATATTTTAGGTTGGTAAACTATTCTCAGTCCAGCAGTGACACTGAGGTGTTTAAAAACTCCAGCAGCGCTGCTGTGTCTGATCCACTCATACCAGCACAACACACACTAACACACCACCACCATGTCAGTGTCAATGCAGTGCTGAGAATCATCCACCACCTAAATAATAACCTGCTCTGTGGTGGTCCTGTGGGGGTCCTGACTATTGACGAACAGCATTAAAGGGGGATAACAAAGCATGCAGAGAAACAGATAGACTACAGTCAGTAATTGTATAACTACAAAGTGCTCCTATATGGTAAGTGGAGCTGATAAAATGGACAGTGCGGTGGTTTTAATGTTATGGCTGATCAGTGTATGTGGCATAAATAAATTCTAGAAGCTTCCACAGAGCCCTGACTTCAACCCATTCAACCCAGTGGAGGATTGGTTGTAATCCAGGCCTTCTTTTTTCACTGAAAAAGCACACATTTCTAAAGGCATTCTAGAAAAGTGGAGGATGTTACTGTTACTGCCTCAAATGAATGCCTCTTTCAGCAAGCTCATGGTCAGGTTCTCACATACTTTTGGCCATATAGTGTATTTGTAAAGAGAGGCAGAAAAGGGCATAAATCATACATTCTTCTGATCCTCATCCTTCAGGATCAAACCTTCTTTCTGCTTTCATCATTACCTCTGTTACAGCTTCCAGCAGGCAAGGTCTGCAGGTTGCCTCTTTTAATTCAGCCTCTATATGCCATTGAAAAGGTGTATCTTAGGTGTGAAGTCCTGATCTGTTGGCATGACTGAGCCCAGTAGTCCTTTGCTGGATGGTCTGTCGCTTTACACCAAGAAGCTAAAACCAGAAGAAGTGTGTGAAGCTAGGAGCTTGACCTGTCAATTATCTCCCATTGGTTTTTACTAATCCCCTATGTTAAAAGAGATAGATAGATAGATAGATAGATAGATAGATAGATAGATAGATAGATAGATAGATAGATAGACAGACAGACAGACAGACAGACAGACAGACAGATAGGGTATAGACATTTAAAAGTGTATGCTTGAATTAAGCTAACAGTTACAATAGATATACCAGTAGTGTTAAATGTTAACTTTACAACTGTTTTTAAGAGATTAAGGGAAAGCGCCCAGGTGGCGGAGTGGGATTTTTAGCTAGCACATTATCACTGGGATTCTGGACTCTCCGAGTTCAAATCTCAGCTCTCCTACCCATTGGCTAGGTGCCTCCTAGAGGAAGAAATAGAAATACATAATATTTCTGTTCTGAGGAGTGTTCAAGTGGCACAGCGGTAAATTATGCTATCCCACTACTGTTTGGATGTAGTGTTCAAATCTAAGCGATGCTATCAGCTAGTCGGCATATACATACAGACATCATTGGCAATTTCTAAGAGGAAAATGATGGCAGAGACCCAGCAATGGACTATCGTCCTGTCAGGCATGTTTTACTGCATTGCGCCATGTGATTTCAGGGAAAACGAACCCACCACAACCCTTACCAGGACAAAGTGGTAGTAAAACATTAAATTATGGTGATGTCTTTGATTTATTTGCCCTGTTCAATAAATAAATAGTTAAGGATGTTTGGTTTATCACTTAGTGGTGATATTATTTATTGATCATGGCACAAATAAAGCATATGATATACATCCAAAAGTATGTGGGCACCTGACTATGAGCTTGTAGAACATCCCATTCCAAAATGGTCAGTAGTATGGATGTGGCTATAATGTTTAGCCCCTTTTTTGGAGTGTCAGTAATAAGAAAGGTTTCTACATACTTTTGGAGACATTTGTGTGCTGTGTGGTAATTCTGAGAAAGTAGTTAATGCTTTTATAACCTCTTTAACTAAAACATCTTCAGAATTTTGCTAAGTAGCTGTACTGCTTTATTTTCAGCTATTTTAGAATGCCTCAGCGTACATCTTTACATTCATGTGGGTTTAAACAGTTTGCCTGTTAGGTGGCATGTTGATTACACAGTCAGGCTCATGACATCAGGCTCAAGCCATAAATGGTTTAGCTTTCTTATATACTGAAGCAGTACAGCCCATCCACTTTGTTCTACTGTTAACTACTAGGATCACCTGCTCGGCTGGTGAAAGGTTCTTCCATTAACCATTCACAGGCGTTTTAAATCCACAGTTAAAGGTTTAAGGTTTTGATAAATCTGAGAGCCAACCAATTATTTAAGAAGGGCGGATTAGCGTAGGTTTGTGAATAATACTTAATTATCAGCATTGTCACTTTTCTTTTCCACCATGTATTTATTTACAGCCATAGCAAATATGTATTCTTTGACTCCTTGCCACATGGCCAATTTAATCATATTGTGTCATCTTTCTCTGAAAGAGGGTATTTTTAGAGGTGTTTTTTATTGCTAGGAGAGAAGAAAAAGGCACAGTGAGCAAAAAATGTGACAAAAGCAAGCAGCTTCCAAACAGTTTAGACCAGATGGTATTGTGAGCCAGCTCAAAAATGCTAATGCAAGTGCAGTTCCAGACAGCATAAAGCATGTTGCTGTGGTAGCATCTGTCCCTGCTCTCTGTCAGATGATTATTTATCTGGGGGGAAAGAAACACATCCAAAGAATAATACGATTTAAATCATGCAGAAATCTATCTATCTATCTATCTATCTATCTATCTATCTATCTATCTATCTATCTATCTATCTATCTATCTATCTATCTATCTATCTATCTATCTATCTATCTATCTTAATTTTACTATCCTTTTTGTGCATATATACATTCATACACGTCATTTAATATTGTACCTATAAAGATGCAGACTTACATGTATTTAACTTAGTAGTTTATTTTAATTTCTATTATTGTTTTGTAATTTTAATTATTAGTAAAAAACTGCTTCTGTGAAGTAGATCAAATCTTCTCAAGGATATCTGACTTTTACAAATGTGCATACTTGCCAAATACTGACAAATGCTGAGATTTATTTAATTTATTTTACCCAGATGCTTTGCTGAATATATTAAATTTAAGGAAAAAATGCAAAATAGAACCCAATAATTACTGAACTCTATAACTGAAACCCTTAATAACTGAACCCCTCAAAAACTGCCCACATAGTTTTGGCCATATTGTCTATCATGCATTACATTTATTTCCATTGTGCTATTGTACTGTTTTACTTCTAGGTTAAAAATACTATGATTAAACCAGCCTTATTATATTGTAAAATTCAGTCAAGCCGGAAAGTCTGCACACTCCCTTTCACCTTCTCCACGTTTTATTACATTACAGACTCATTCTATAACAGATCGAGTTATTTTTTGTCACAACATTCTACACAAAATAGCCCACAAAAATCTAAATGTAAAATATCATATGTACACAAGTGTGCACACCCTTTGATATGACCCCCAAAAGTGAGCTGAGGTGCATTTTGTTTTCACTGATACTGCTTGAGATGTTTCTACAATTTAATCGAGTCCACCTGTAGTAAATTCAGTTGATTGGACATGATTGGGGATTGCAAACACCTGTCTGTACAAGGTCCCACAGAGCACCAGAGCAAACTCCAAGCCATGGGGTTTGCCAAAAGGCACCTAGGACTCTCAAACCATAAGAAACAAGATTCTCTGGTCTGATGAAACCAAAATTGAACTTTTTGGCCTGGATACCAAGCGTCACGTGTGGGGGAAACCAGGCACCGCTCATCACCTGGCTAATGCCATCCCTACAGGGAAGCATGGAGGTGGCAGCGTCATGATGTGGGGATATTTTTCAGCAGTGGGATCGGGGTGACTAGTCCTGATAAAGGGAGTGTGTGTAGATGTTTGAGGCAAAAAAGAACTCAATCTATTATAGAATGAGTCTGTAATGTAATAAAACGTGGAGGTGAAAAGGGGTGTGCAGACTTTCCGGCTTGACTGTAAACCATTATACAGTAAACATCTGGGCAATTAAAGACAGCATTACATCTGGATCTGAACTCAGCTGTAATGTAGAGTGAATGTTTCTGTCAGCTTTTTGATGCTGTTTATGATGTTGTAATGTTTATGGCTATAGTTATATTTTATCACAATATTTTCCCACTGTTATATTAGTTCTAATGTCACAAAAATGTATATTAGAAGATTGACGCTTTGGTGACTAATTCATCAGAGCCATAGGCACAGTTGGCTGTATCTGAAGAACAAAATGGGATGCACCTTTTGCTATCTAGTTGTTGCTATCTGGTTGTTTCCCAAGACAGAACTCAAAAATAGGAAGGGTGTCCCATGTATATAAAAGACTTGTCTTGTTTCAGCATGACTGTTCCCCTGATCCAAGGTTTAATGACCATTCCATTAAGGACAAAGGTCTCAGCCTCTGTCCTTATTCTCACTGAACAAGCAAGCCAGGGCAAGCCGTAGCCTAGTGGTAAGGGTACTGGACCAGTGATCAGAGGGTCGCTGGTTCAAGCCCCACCACTGCCAGGTTGCTCCTGTTGGGCCTTAACCCTCAATTGCTCAGACTGTATACTGTAACTGTAATGCAAATCACTTTGGATAAAGTTGTCTGCTAACTGAAGCTGGAGTCAGAGCACAGGGCCAGCCATCATACGGCGCCCCTGGAGCAGAGAGGGTTAAGGGCCTTGCTTAAGGGCCCAACAGTGGCAGAGCTGGGATTTGAACTTTCAACCTTTCAGTTAATTGCCCAAAGCTTTACCCACTAGGCTACCACTGACCGTTACCACTAAACTTGTAGTCCATTGTAATACATTGAAAAGCTGCAAAGCAAGTGGGGTGGACTCCTTAATAATGTCCATTATGTTAGAATTTCATGTCCAAGCTTATACCTTTGATAATATATTGTGATTCATGTTAAACTAATTTAATCATTAAAAAGACAAACCAGATTCC